>NC_134408.1:29836654-29921654 GCF_038048845.1 Mixophyes fleayi | reverse complement strand
AATCCAGACACTGCTGTGCAAAGACGACATTCGCTGGGTTTACTGCGCAAGTAAAGCAGCCAGAACAAAGGAACACAGTGTTATAGCTACAGGTATATTGCTGTAAAGTGTATTACCAGACCGTGAAAATGGGAAATGGGTGTTATGCAATAGTATGAACACACTGAGCGCCAATAGAAATATATACACTGCCATGTAATTCAGTGCTCATTGAGAAGCCAATTTTGTAGGATAATTTCCTTGATTGATGATGATGTGTGTGTTGTTACATTTAACACTGTGCACCAGGCAATGTTGTGATTAAAGTAGGTTTTATAGCGCGATTTACGGCAATGTAGCCTATTAAATTCACAAGCAATAAAGGCATCACTGAGGAATGAGGCATCACTGAGGAATGAGGCATCACTGAGGAATGAGGCATCACTGAGGAATGAGGCATCACTGAGGAATGAGGCATCACTGAGGAATGAGGCATCACTGACGAATGAGGCACGGGGCCAGTAAGCCAATGGACTTGCAGATTATCCTGTGCTAAAATGGCAAAAAAAAACAAAAAAAACCTCTTGAATGTCCCACCCCCAACATTGACCCTGAACATTAAATGGATGTCAAAAGGTATTTACTAGCAGTGGGAAGATTTGATGCTTCGCTTCCATTATGAAAAGGGCAAAAATAATAATTTGATAGACGCTGGTCGTTACTAGACAACATAATGATTACAAAATTAAGAAATATAGATTGCAATAAAATATAATCCAAATCCATCATTATATTGCAACTTTGCTCTGTCTTGAATGTTTAAACTCATATAGTTTGTGATAGTACAATTCCTACAGCAAACTATAAGGTTATTAAAAGACGCAGAAGAGTTCATGGAGGAGTTTACTGCTTTTATACAGGTCACAGAAAACCCAGATGGCTTCCAAAAAGTGCATTATTTATTACATTATACACATATTAACATCACTTGTATATTATGCATAATTTTAGATATTGTTACTGCTGAGCGAACGTTTAGCACTTAGACATCTATCTATTAAGCTTAGAAAAATTAAACATCACAGCAATTTGCTAAGAAAACATGGCCGTAGCAGAGCCATCCTGCCAGGCAGTGGGTAGAGGCTGCACTCTGAGCACATGAGACCTGCTTAGCCGGCTCACGCATGCTTAGTGGAACAGAAAGACTAGGCTTTCACTTCCACTTAGTGGGAAAATAAACAAAAGAAAACAAGTTATAATAAATAATAATTCTGTAAAACAAATAAAAAAAATAGTTTTAAAATATTTACATTTGAAAAAAATGATTTATCTAGCGAAAGGAGGATTGCAGTGGTACATGTACCCCCACGGTCCTTAGTAAACAGACATGGGAAGCTTTTGCCGGACGAAGCCATGGTGGTAGCCCTTGATAAACAGGGAGAAGCCCTGTCTCCGGTGTTTTCGCCAGTTATCGGGTTATCCCCAAATAAGATTCTTAGTGTGATCCTAAATACAAAGTTCTGGTCTGGGAGCACCAATCAATGCGCATCATCACAACGTGGTCTGAATCCTGGAACCAGGAGTGGTTAAGGTATCCTTAGCCAGCTGCTTCTATGGCCTTATTGGAAATCTGCCCAGCTCAAGAGCGAGGAATATATTCTACCAACGCTGACTATACTCTGGTTGCTGTGCAAGGTAAATGTTCTGCACATCCTCAAGCGATTCCTTCCAGCCTTTCAGCAGGTAGCTATACATCAAACAGAAACCAGCCAAGCTCCTTGATAAATAAGACAAGCTGGCCACGGAGGCTGATTGGAAGCTCATAAAGCAGAAAGCAAAAAAAAAAAACATACTATATTCAAGGGGAAAAAAATAGCCAGAGTTCAATGAAACTTTAATGAGAATGGTTACTGCAGCAGGCTCATTTCTGTAATTGAACTTTTAAAACAGACAGTTTATTTCTTTTTAATTTGAGGAGAATGTAGCGCTAGATCCCACGAGTACGACTAGCATTTTAAAATATCTGTAGCAGTGAGGCCCCCGTGTAGTGCCCTCTCCTCCTGAACTAATTGAAGTCACGATCTGCTACTTGCATTCCAAACTTGCCCTGGCAGTAACACTTTTACATGCAAAACAGCCCGAAGGTTTGGGATTCCCCCGTTGGCGCACAAAAGTAGAGCAGATGTTTATACGGGTTTATGTGGGCCCTGCTGCTCTGTCATAGTGAAATAGCGAGAGGTAAGACATAATCTAGGACACAGCTGGCACTTACTAAATTAAGAGGAATATTAGGTATTGACTCCACATTCCACATCGGGTGGCAGTAGGTGAGAGTGCCACCTGTGGACTCTCTAAAACGAAAAGTCTTCTGAAATAAAGTTATGATCTGTGTGGGCACTGCTGAGAATTTACCAAGAACCCTTAAATGCAAATAGAGGCTAAGCACAGGGCTCAAAATCAAAATGTCTTGGCCATTAAGCGGTTAACTTGATATGGGTGTTATCAAGGCCTGTCCCCCTATGAGCTTCCCATTCTGGGAATCAGGGGAGAGGCACTTTCTTATTAAATATATTTCCCCTACTTCCACAAAAACTAAAGAATTCTTCAACAACAGAAAGTTGGGGTGAGGCTGTACCAACTGGTGCAGAGCGATTGCTGTTTCAAATGCACCACTGTATAAAAAAGGGTTTTGGGTTAAATCTAAAATGTCTATTTTTGGTGGAGGGGCGGGGATGTCCCAGAAACTGCTGCATCGGGGCCTGAATTTCATTACCGCGGCCCCACATACATGTAACTGTAGCATGTGTTATTCTGGAAATGCTGCACTATAGTGGGTTAGACAGAATATGGATGTGAGCAGCCCTGGTAATTATATAGTACTAAGCTAGACAGACTGATAACCTCTGGTGACTGTATAGAACAGATATGGATGTGACCAGCCCTGGTAGTTATATAGTACTAAGCTAGACAGACTGATAACCTCTGGTGACTGTATAGAACATATATGGATGTGAGCAGCTCTGGTAGTTATATAGTACTAAGCTAGACAGACTGATAACCTCTGGTGACTGTATAGAACAGATATGGATGTGAGCAGCCCTGGTAGTTATATAGTACTAAGCTAGACAGACTGATAACCTCTGGTGACTGTATAGAACAGATATGGATGTGAGCAGCCCTGGTAGTTATATAGTACTAAGCTAGACAGACTGATAACCTCTGGTGACTGTATAGAACAGATATGGATGTGAGCAGCCCTGGTAGTTATATAGTACTAAGCTAGACAGACTGATAACCTCTGGTGACTGTATAGAACAGATATGGATGTGAGCAGCTCTGGTAGTTATATAGTACTAAGCTAGATAGACCGATTACCTCTGGTGACTGTATAGAACAGATATGGATGTGAGCAGCTCTGGTAGTTATATAGTACTAAGCTAGACAGGCTGATAACCTCTGGTGACTGTATAGAACAGATATGGATGTGAGCAGCTCTGGTAGTTATATAGTACTAAGCTAGACAGACTGATAACCTCTGGTGACTGTATAGAACAGACACCATCTTACGTTCACTACATGCTACATTGACCACTGAAGAGAATTATGTTCCCACCTCTGGAGATCATACTAAATACCAGGATCAATGTTAAATTACAACCACTATTAGAGGTGACAGAAGATTTTGGAGATGCCTGGGCCAAAAGTAAAGCCACATCTACCTCGAGATAAACGGTTCGGGAGGACTGACAGACTTGTTTAGCTGAAGATCATATATTTATCACATGGTATTCTATAGTTTTGGTTTAGAAACAAAAATTATTTTAGACAAATGAGATTAGCTGTTCGAGTGACCATACTTTCCAACCTTGGATGGCTGGCTCTACCCTTTTTGCTACAATTCTCTGGACATGTTTTTCATTCACATGCGATAGTAAGGCGATGGAGGACACAGATTCGTCAGGTATACTATTGGTTTGAAAAGCTGCCATTATAATAATTTTCTATCTTGTAAAACAAATTGTCACCTGTATTACTTGATAGTTAATGGCCAACAAAGTGACTTTATGGTGGGGTGTTTGCAATCTACTCACAATTAGGACATTCCCATACAAGAATTGTCATTACAGTGACATTTCAAATGAAAATTGCACAGGAAACGAATATGCAACTGGGACTCCAGACGATATCATCCATTGCCTTTTTATCACACGGACCAAGCACCAATTCCTGTAATTCCAATAATCTACTTTATATCCGGTGGGAAAAATGAGATGACCAGCTCCTGAGGAATTCCTTTAAATCACAGATAAAAAAAAAATTGGTTGCTGCACTGACGGCAAATCAGAGATGAATAAGTCTTCATTGCTACAATAAGTGGATCCTCGAGGTGATTCTCCAACGTTTACTAACACCCCAGGCATATCAATTATACAACAAACAAACAACCAAAAGGGTCACCTAGCAAAGATGTGATCATTATAATTCCAGCATAATTGCTACTGCCATTTCACAGAGATTAGTAAATATATCCTCTTCCTTTCAATACCGCCGAGAATTCAAAATATTGGATGATGTGTAGCTGCAATCACAAACTCCTTTCTCCAGCCACTGCTGGCTGTGTCTAATTAGGGTGAAGTATGTTAATGATGGAGCGGTGCGGACTACAGGCGCTTAGCGTTGCCATATTAATTGTGTTTGTGGGAAGAAGCATGAGTTGTGCTTATCCAAGGTAATTAGTGATGGATTTGTTAATTAATACCAGAAAGTCAAACTGCCTTTCTCTTGTCTAGTGTAATTAGCTAAAGAAGTTGAAACTTTTTATCCCCTAATGGTAAACTGACTTGATAAAGGCAGACAAGTCATGATGTAAGACATGATACAGTGTTCAGAAATGGTGATCCATTGGTATATTTAAAGCAGGCCTGTCCAACCTGCGGCCCTCCAAGTGTTGTAAAACTACAAGTCCCATCATGCCCTTCCAGCTATCAACTGGTTGTCTACCGGCAAAGCATGCAGGGGCTTGTAGTTTCAAAACACCTGGAGGGCCGCAGGTTGGACAGGCCTGATTTAAAGCATGGCCAGGCAATCTGGTAACGTTCTTATCTTCTCAGTGCCGATATCACATTCTGATGCTTACATGGCTCTATCCCTAATGATGATTAATGGGGATTACTTTCTTTTAACACAATTTTCTCATGACTGGTAAAAGCCACAACTTCTAGAATAAAATTTCTTTCGCTCATAAGACTGGGGATACAGAGTACCCGGAGTTAGTGCATCCAGCAGTACGTTATCACCGTAATCATTCCTTCCCCTAGCACTAATTGGTGCGATGGAATTCTACAACATCTTCCAGGACGGGAGCATTTGATCTCCTGCCTGGTGGCCAACCCACACACAGCTGTGAAGAACTGCAGAAGTGAATGTCATCCTGTACAATAACCGCTACAGGCTGCCTTCTATCACATCACAACAACAACGAAAAAAAGACCATTAAGTTTAGTTGATTTCCATGACACATTTTCCCACAAAGTATAAAGAAAGTACAATAAATCAGCATTGGTGAGAATGGTACATATGTCTGCATGATGCCCAGGGAGGTGGGAGAGAACAGAAATTGGAAATCACTCTAAATTAGACATTTTTGGCCAATTTAGTTTTTTGAGAGCGCCTCAGTTCTGTGTGAAATATAGGTTTGAATTTTCAGCTAACAGTACAAGCGCACTGTGAATATGATATAAGAGCAGGACAATTTGTTTCTCTCACAATGCAAATAGCTCTATTCAAGGCACTTAACACAGAGCGAGAATAGAGACTATACGCATAACACCCATAACGCTAATCCCTGCAACGCTCTCATTGTGTAGGCAGCTAACTGGAACATTTTGATGGATCTTTTATTCTGTCTGTAATATAATAATCTGTGCATTTTTAAAATAGCACAACAAATACAACACTTTACAATGCACAGGTGCTTAAAGGTTGTTTGCCAGCTACAAAAATAATATATGTACAAACCCCATTCAGATGTGGCGGGATATAAAACGTAAATAGGTGCCATCTCAGAAAATACCGTGCTCCAATATTATATATACGTCCGAAAAGAGCTTTAACAGGAACCAGCTTTTCTTGGGACCGTAGTGGGAGCCAGAGGGGCCCCAAAAGCTCACCCACCGTTTACTGCCTTGGTGCCTCATGTTTAATTTTTTAGACTGTGAGCCCCTTTAACACTTTCTCTGTCAAGCACACAGTTTATGTCTAGGGATCAGGAACAGAACCTAACACTCAATATTGAATTAAGTATATTCTTTGAAATACTTCAATGTTGGATACATACGTACTAGATATATTAAAATGTAGGGAATAAGGCATTATTATATATTTAATATTACAATAGTTTAATTCAGTGTTATTTTTTTTGCATCACTGGTGTGAACTACAGCTAAAAAAAACAAAAAGACTCACCCTAACGGGCAAGAGGACCAATTTTTGTGGATAGTGGTTGAAGAGCTCTTGCTCTACACAAATCCGCCAATTGTAACGGTTAAGTGGGATAAATAAGTAAAAGCACTCATGCAGTCATTGGTAAATCAGTGGAGGTGCAGACACAAAACAGGATGTTGGGGTGGGGGTGCTATGGCTCCCCAGCGGGTGAGCTTCGTGCTTTCAAAGCTCTTGCCCATCCCCAGCGTCCGGACCTGAAAACTGCACTTCAAATGCCTTATGCACAAGGGGTGACAGGAACATACCTCCCAACTTCCTGCAAGTGAGACTGTCCTGCCTAATTCAGGCCAGTGTGGAGGTATGATATAAAGGACAGTGTAAAAATACAATGATCTGTGAGCAACAGTACAGAACAGCAAAGTAGGTGTATTAAATGCATCCATGCTGCGGTTTTTATGATTAATAAACTGGTCGCATAGTGCTAGTGGTAAAAGGTTGAAAGACACACTATTTAATTGAAATAAAACACATTTCACGATGGCTGTTCTAAGATGGAGTATGCTATAATTACAGCTTGCATGCACCTTTCTAATCCTGTATGCTAAGCCACACAGGCAGGCACATATAAAGTAGATATATAAATCAAACACTTGGGAACGATACCCCTGTGGACGTGCCACTGACTGATGTTAATTACCCAACGACAAGCCTGCAAAAAGTGTCATTAAGATACTGGCATTATAGCATAAAAAGCCCAGGAGGAATGGCAACGTAAGATTGAGCCTGACAGGTGTTTATTCCATATCACTTGCAGCCATACATGGACACAGTCACCGGACTTGGCTGCTGAAAAGCAATATCAAACTTGTCAGAGCATGGGGGGGAGGGGGGAGGAGTGGACACGGCAGTCACAACTGCCTGGCTAGGCCAACTTAGATGCAGCAAACAAACAGAGCACAGAGAACCACTACCGTTCATTGACAAAAATAAGATTTACCCAGAATCTACCTTGGCCAAAACTTGTATTATGATAAAAAAACAAAACCTTTTTAATCACATTTTTCTTCTCTAAAAGGCACACAAACCTGATTTTTTCCCCTTTACATTTTGGACAGGTCAGTGTGTATGAAAATCGTGCCCGCTTATGTTCTGTATCTAGCCGACAAACTGTGTGTAGGGCAGCAGTCTTCACAGTCACGGTAAGGTGCCAGTCATACCTCTGGCAAAACCGGATCTGCTGTATTGCAGCTGGCATGGTTATAGAAGCCACAGGTAGCTGTGCGGTAGGAATATTATAAAATGAGGAAAAGAAAAACCTTGGGGAGATTTAAGAAGACAATTTAACATTCTAAGAATGCACACAAGGTAAAAAACAAACAAAAAAGTAGATAAAAGGAAACCAGGAAAAAAACAAAACAATATATATGTAAACTAGATCCAATGTGGACAAGCACAATATTTAACATATGTTGTGTATTAAAGTGTGCATTCCACAATAAACAAAGCATGTGCAAATGCCTAATTGTGATAGACTGCTTTTAACACATTAATATTATTTAGAAAACATGCAATAAAATGGTTTTCCATTCCTCTCTGACTGCTGCATTACGCTATTGATGCCTTGGGCAGTAGTTAAATTGGCTATTGGTGTGGGATGCCCTGTGGGCTGAAGACCTGGGGCTCTAACCTCATGCGATTGTTCAGAGCCTTGTGTTTATAGCCAACAGACTTTCCACAGATCACAATTAGCATGCTCCTGGTATTCACACTGCATTTATACCCATGAATATTTCATAAGAAGACAGCTAACTTGGGATGAACCAGGCCACCAGGTACCTCGATTCTCACAGGGCATAAGGATATGCCAACAAGTGTTCTTTATATGTATTAAGGTATGACATCCCTGAAAGAGGTGACAATCACTCCTGCCCTCATATAATCATGGGGAAAGTAGCATTGTATTTTATTACACATGGTAACTATATTGGGGCTGTCTATAGGTATAGTTAGTGCTCTTGTCCTGGCAAGGAAAGGGTGCGATGAGCCTTTACCTCGGGGTGGAATGACATAACGTCTGGCAAAAGTGTAAATTTATAAGAAAGTATACACTGTAATAAACAATAAATAAAACAAGTTTAGTTGTTTCCATTATTCCTGTTTAACATGTGCAATGCTAAATAATACATCATCATTTATTTATATAGCGCCATCATATTCCGTAGCGCTGTACAATTGTAATTAAGATTTCAAAAATAAATTCCCCAACCACACAGCAGAAGTGGAAATATACAAAGTTCCACAAGAATGTCACAAAATACCAAAAACTATACCACTATCAAATATAAAAAAAAAAAAGTGTTACTAAAGTCATTAAAAAGACACAGACAAAAGATGGGCCACTTCCTAATCTGAAAGGCTAATTACCTAACTCAATTTATCTACCATCTAGATTATAAAGCACCGTTTTTCCTCCCTAACAAATGAAAGTTATGTTTCAGAAAAATGAATCCTCTGTCTCACTCCCTGGGACACAGGATCCATTAGCAAAGACGCAGCTCCTGGGGGATACCCATGCACCTTAAGCTAAATGAGAGACAATGAAAACATAACAGGCTGTACAATCTATTCCATTCTGCATCTCAATCTCTTCCCCCGCACAGCTAAAAAGCCCCAGGGCCGACCTTGATCAGACCGCAGTGAATTACACTTAACCGAGAGTGCATCATTCTTTTGCAAAAAGAAAAATGAAGATAAATTGGTTGAGGTTACATTTGCAAATCTGAGGTTTTACATATCTGTAATTTAATCTAGGTACAAAGTACAACCAATGGGTTTCTTGGTTTGTAATTATCATAAAGTGTACAGCTAGAATTATAATTTACTAGGTTGGTGAAAATTTATACTGAGGTTTCAGTTTCAGAAAGTAAAAGTACTTCACCACTACACCATATTTTAAAAAGGTAAAGAGACAGATGGGTAACAGGAAGTGCTCATCAGATAGACAGGAAGAGATGGAAGTATGTGCACTCTCTAATTACATGACTGCAAGCACACCGAAGCATGTACTGCGCGCTCTGCGGGCTAAAATGTACGGGGAAGGCAGCTCCGCGGGCTAAAATGTATGCGGAACGCGGCTCAGCGGGCTAAAATGCATGCGGAATGGGGCTCCGCGGGCTAAAATGCATGCGGAACGCGGCTCCGCGGGCTAAAATGCATGCGGAACGCGGCTCAGCGGGCTAAAATGCATGCGGAACGCGGCTCAGCGGGCTAAAATGCATGCGGAACGGGGCTCCGCGGTCTAAAATGCATGCGGAACGGGGCTCCGCGGGCTAAAAATGCATGCGGAATGGGGCTCCGCGGGCTAAAATGCATGCGGAATGGGGCTCCACGGGCTAAAATGCATGCGGAATGGGGCTCCGCGGGCTAAAATGCATGCGGAACGCGGCTCTGCAGGCTAAACATAGCACTAGCTCCAAAGGCCAAATATAAAGGGCACTCGCTCCAAAGGCCAAAACGTAAAGGCTAGGCTCGCCATGGACTAAATGTTAGACAAGAGCTTGGAGGAGTAAAAGGTAATAGACAAAACAAGTTCTACGATGGAGTAAGTGACAGCATGCTGAAATGCATAATGGTGCAGAGCAACAATACATTAACTGTATTGAAGTTTATGTCATACTCACAAGTTCAGCTCTTTGCTTCTGTGTCCCGGATTCTTCGAACGCCTGAGACAGCTGCACCTGGAACATTAACAGAAAGAGTCAGAGCTCCGTCTCACATCAGGTGAGCAGATACCAAACTAACACTACAGAGCAGGAGACCTGCGGCATAACGTCCCGCTCACAGATCAGGAAATGTAAGTTTGAAGGACAAATCTAACGTAAATGCAAAGTAATGCTTTACATTATTTTAAATTCCAACTCCTTTATTAGCCATATTGCCGTCAATGCGGAAACATCATCTTCAAAGACATTTTCTAAAAGATCAAGTGGAAAATATGAAATACATTTAGGTCTACCAAAAACAGAATATTAATTAAAAATAAAATGGGATAAAAACAATTTAAACATCCATTATGTTACTTAAACAGCCATCTTATCGGAAAACTCATTGTACAAATACTTCTAGGTGTACTTCTTTCCGTCGAGGCTTTATTGTCAAGATTGAAAAGCCTCCCATAAATAAGAGCCTATGCAAATTAATTTTTATTACTGTGCATTTAACTAGTCCATTTATCTTTTAAGTAGGATCCGTAATGCGGGAAGATTCTGGTCTAATGAGGATTCTGAACTACACATAAAAGAAGCGGCTTCTATCGATATGGAAAGAAACAAAAACAGTTTTGGGCCAATTACCAAGCCTCTGAAATGTTCACAAATACATTTCAAGTCTGCTTTAATTGAAAGTTAATTTCTGGCATTAGACAATAGGAGCTTACAAAGCGTTATCAGCAGCTTCAGTTGAGGATATTTTCATTATGTATTCCCAGTTTATCAAAAGCACCTCCATAGCAAATTCTAAGACGGCAGAAAAGCAGAGTGACACATGCACTAATATAGGCACTTATCAGTCCCTGCACTAGCGGCAGGGTAACAGCCAGACACATTGTATTGCTGCATTCATCTACAATAGATGAGGTCCAAATAAAGGCACAATAATCTATTCAAAAGTAGTTTGAGACCTTGAAAATCACCAGTCTCCCACAAATACAGCAGAATACGAAACCTATTTCACATCAAGAGTTTGTGACTTGGATGGAAAAAAGAAAGTGCCCCCTTAGCAGCAAAGCATTTTACTATTATAGTTTATTTATATACCATCAATCAAATTACACAGCACTCCACAGGGAATATGTAGTCATTCATCAGTCGCTTTCCCATAGGAGCTTATGGACTAAATCCCACCACACAGACCCATAGACCCTACAGTCCATTTTTATCAGAAGTCAGTAAAGCCACCAGTATGTATGGACTGTGGGAGGAAATCAGAGCACCACGAGGAAAGCCACAGAAACACGGGACAACATAACTCCTTTACATTTGTGTTCTTATAATACTTTATCACAAACAGGCTAAACACATTTCCATCATCTTCCATCCATTCCTCTTCACTCTCAGTTCCATAATTACAGAACAGAAATATCTCCTTGGAAAAGCACCATCATTGTAATAAGCGAACACAGAAATAGAGCCGATATAACTCAGCAGACATAAAGCCGTTGTCACATACATACATATGAACAGATGCTTCTCATGTGGGCTTTTAAAATAACCATTTTCATCTTTTGAATTTAAAAGCATTATTTTTTTTTTTCCCCCAGGTATAAATTACTTTTATGTAAAAATTAAATAATACACAGAAGCAGTGTCAATCTCTACAGAAATAAAACAAAAAATAAGCATCTTGTAAAGGAAATACGCTATACTGTCTGGCCTTTAGTTGGACGACAGATTAGTTTCTCACTTTATATTTAAACCTTTATACTGCATGCAAAGGAATAGATGCCTGCTTAAATGAGTTTTAAAATAAGTGTGTACAATGGAACTCATGTTACATTAGGACAGTGTGTCAGCAAGCTTCTGTACGTCACAGGACTAGATCGGATATATTGGATGTTTGAGGCCACGTCATGTTGCAACATACAACATCCCACCGTGGCATGCCTAGAACTTCCGTCTTAAAACGTGGGCAGTATGCCACGGGTCACGTAAAATTGAGTTGTGATGAAACAGTCTTAAAATAGAAGTTAAAGCTAAGCAATGGGGGATAACATTTTAATTATATTTTAACCCACACATTAAAATAACATGGGATGCTTGTATTTTTTTGCATTATTCTACTGGCTACAATAGTCTAACATAAGTGTCTCACGGAACTAAGAATTACCAGACAGGACACTAGGGTTCTGCACCTGTTATTCTTAGGTCACTGATGTGTGACCACTGAGAGATATATACAGGTTACATGTGCAGGACATCACATAGACTTCTTTGTAACAACATGGGTCCGTCCTAAAACATGAAAAGTGCAAAGAAAATGCATATGCATTAGGAGAAGAGAGAGAGACGACACATATAGTAGAGAATGGAAAAGAGAAAACAGAATAAGCACATATAACGTTACATAAAGACTTGCTATCTGACAAGGTTACATTTATCTATTTAATGATTCAGTGGCAAAACTTTACATTTTTAAGCTAAGAGAAGGAATACTGAACCGGTCTCCTTTATACTCTATATAGAGTGCTAAAGCCATTTGTCTAACAAGAGATTTTATTTGAAGTCACAATTATTACAATACGAAATGACACTGATGAATCTTCACCTGTTTTCAGGCAGAGAAGGATCACATCAGAGCCTGGAGAATGAGGCACCCACTTAGGTAGAACTAACGTCCTGCACAGATTAAGCAGTTGTGGCAGAAAATGAAATCAGTAAATTCATTAAATAACACTCTTCTCAACATTACATTTTCACCCTCAAATTCTTTACAAGACCTTCCATTGCAGCATGGTTTGTCTCGGATCAAATTTACTCCTTTTTTTTTTGCCTTGCTCCCCCTAATGACTCAGCCCTTGTGTGTGTGAACGAGCCCCCAGAGGGTTAGTACCAATCTGATGGCTTTTATTGGACCTGTAGAAAACAGGGATAGCTCAGAAACAATCATGAAACATTTAATACATAGCAAACAAGCACAGGTCTGATTTGTAATGCAGATTTATAAGGAGGAATCGCTATTCTTTGCATGTTCTCTTACAACACTCACAGGTGTAATTGTTTAGGCCATTTCAATGCAGATGCAAATGTGCAATTAGTAAGCAATCAAACCCAGGCCATGTCTGTCTTAGTGGACTATCGACGTACAAATAGGACAGGCTTCCCGAGCCCCAATTCACCTTGTCAGATCAGATCATTAACATACAGCGACATCAACGTACTAATCGACCTACCTAAAAATACATAATCAATTTTGATTGACCTGGAAATGTAACCAATAAATGTCGCTTGATGTGCCTGTTTATTAAAGAGCTACATGATAAATACTTCCCAAATTATCCCTCAGCGTGTAACATCACAGAAGCCGCTTTAGTAGAAGAAAAAGAAATTAAAGGCGGATAAGATGATGGGGGTCGTATTGTCCTAGACATTTATAAAGACAGGCAAAATTTGTAAGTTAAATGCTAATTCCACCTTGATATCTTCTATCTTTGTAAAGTAACCCCACTCCTCTTGAACCCCCTAGACCGGAACTACGGTTCCCCCGTGGCACTCCTCTTGGCTGCAAGGGTACATTTTTAGATCTATATTCATTGAGCCAATTTAGGCCAATGATGTTCGAGGTCCCATTGCCATTAGTCATGGAATCATAGCACCCCCGGCCTGAAGCAGCACAATAACAAGAGTAGGAGGTTGGCCTAGGACTCTGCTTGTAGAGGTCCAACATAAACATGACCCCAGCTGTGCAGGGAAAGAAGTTCCAAGGACGAGAGCCAAGTAAGGGTGGTCACTTTTCAAACCTATAATTATAAAGCT
The DNA here is from genome assembly GCF_038048845.1 of Mixophyes fleayi. Lineage (NCBI taxonomy): Eukaryota > Metazoa > Chordata > Amphibia > Anura > Limnodynastidae > Mixophyes > Mixophyes fleayi. The sequence continues at coordinate 29,907,702 of NC_134408.1, read as the reverse complement.
ATAAGTAACCTTTAAGTGATATTGTTACTTGCTGCCTGTCAATATTAATATTACAAAACTGTCTGGGTATTTAATCAGTGCTCTTGTTCCCAGTGGAAGCCATCACAGGACTATTCATGCTATGTATAACAATGACAGAGAAGTCAGTGGACCATCTATTTACAGAGACGTATCCTTATGAACCCGCTAAGACCATACATGGCAAGGCGGAAATCTTGTCTGAAGGGGCAAAAATCTAGAAGAAACAGAGTTGAGGTTCCCACCTCGCCTTAAGTACACCAAACCTCCTGCCCCAGTGCCTTTACTTTAGCACTGAAAAAACTATATTAATCCATCAGACTAACTAGATTTAAAGCCCTTGATTACGCTCTAATACAGGTATGTCAACATTCCACTGACACAGATGGGAGATCTGGATGAAATTCACAGACCGCCACATTAGCTCATTCTAGTTCCTTCAATGACATTTGCTCCACAAAGCACTTGAAGTTCTCTTAAAACAAAAATGTATATTACAGGCTTTAAACAGAATATATAATGGAAATTGAGGATTAAAGAACTTATTTCCATGTATTATAAATGATTCTGCCATAACTCACAGGGACACATCTTAAATTCAGATCCGGTAAAGATGGAGCTGTCAACATCAGACTGAATCGCCAATTAATGATTATAATTATGTGCTTGGAATTCTAACTCCTCCATGACCTACGACTTTACAAGCTGATCACTAATTACCACCTAACCTGGAGGCAGAGAAGAAAGTTTATTTGGCTATGTGGTACAGACTTAAGTGAGGGGGCTACAACAGGAACATATTGTAAACAGTTGTCTTCTTACAATAGGGCTTCCAAAGCCTTTTCCGTTTGATGAGCTGTTTAAGTGACACAAACGAATCACAGCTACCTTACAGTTTATAGAGGTCTTCAGATTTTGTTCAAAAGGATCTATTTAGTCATTGAGTCTCAATGCCAATGTTGGACAAGTCAGTGTTCTTGAACTTGGCTACAACGGATTGGCATGATCTACCAGGGAAGTACTGGGATTTGCATGTCAAAAATAATTTGGTGCGACCCACAAGTAGCAATTTTAGTTTAATATGGGCCATCAGTAAAAGTTCTCCTGTCCTCTGTATGCCCTTACAAATGGAATGCACAATGGACCTCCGTTGGATTTCAACACAACCCTCAAAGATCTGCAACTATAAAATGAGCTTATAGGTAGATTGACCAAAGATGCGACAATCCTCATTATCTCTAAAATTTGCACCCAAATTATGTAGGTCTAAAATTTACATGTTGTAGTTAACATATTACAAGATCTGTGTAACCCAATAAGATGCATCTCAAAGGGGTGTAAGTACCTTGCATCTGCACGCTAGCGCCCCTAAACCGCCTCTCCAATCGCAAAATAAGTGGAACACTAACTATGGACTCAAGCTGCGCACATGCACAGGGCGTGAATTTTAGACCAAGACACATCTTTACATCATGCAAATACACTTACATGCAACTCATTTGGGATAACGAAAGGTAATGTTGGCAAATTAAGCCCAGCCAGTTCCCAGCAAAAACAGACAGGGTGGCATAGGCGGTCCCATCCTGTCATTCTGGTCTGTTTTTGTTTAAGCCGCTATTAATTACATCCAGTTTGCCCGGTATCAATGTGTTATGCAACCCGTCACATGACACATGATGCCCTGAGCAGAGAGGCTTTGGGACACCACTCTGTTCCACATGCTCAATCACAGCACAATCCCCCAACGCCCCTCTTTCCTCTGTCATTATGTACTAACTCAGAACATTAGCTGCAGTCCCTGGGGCTCCACCTAGGGAAAATGTACCTTAACATATTTTTTATTTACTTAGGTGGTAATGCAGCTTTAAATCTAAACCATCAATAAATGAGTTGTCTATGAACACAGTCCAGTTTGCTTTTCTGCAATCTTCATATCTTAACATGGAATTTATTGAATTTTCTAGTGTCTGGCCAGACAAAATAAGTTATAGGGTTATTTGTGAAATGTACTTGTATGGGTAGAATAAACATATTAGAATATAAACATATTCTGGGAATACCACTTATCAGACATGCCACCTTCCTGAGGGCATAAAGATTTCATATGATGAAGTTTCCATATCTGTATTCCCAGGCTCCCTGTGTGCTGCCCTGGATTACGCTCACGTGTTAACTGCGATATCAGTTTATAGTACAATGAGGTGCTTCTCGTAGGGATTTTAAGTGCAAAATGCCTTTAAAACAGTCCTGAGCACTGTGAGCAGCACATTAAACAGATAATGAAGCCATGCATCGCACTAAAGATGATCTGTAACACAACAATCTGTAAAAAATAATCCAAGCGTGACAAGGAATTGCACCAGAGTGATTTCTTGGCGGTAATACATTCCACATTACACTACATTAGTTGCATTGCTAATTGAATACATATTAATTTAAGGGAAGCTCAGAGAGAGCCATTTAATTGATTTCATAGAGGGTATTGTAGTCATTAAGTAAAGTTTCATTTGTTGTGGGAAGTCACGAATCACTCGGAGAGCTTGAACAAATACTGCTAACCTCAGCACAGAGCTAAGTGCGGGGGCCTTAACTCAGCATTCAGGAAATGACATCAGCACTAAATGAAACAGATTACCTTCATGCGTAGAATGTAATTAGTGTTCAATTACATAGTTAATTATTCCATTTGCTAATTGACTGCCATAATAAAAATAATACTTGGTCAATTAATTGAGGCAGCTGACAACCCCGCATCTCTGTTTCTGTTTATTTACAGCTGTTAATAAAACAGCAAAATGTCATTGGCAGCTCTATGGTTCTCAGAGTGTGACAGAAGAACCGTACTGCCTATATATAGACATAAGTACACAGACGTCATTTGCGGGATTGCCCTGTGTCTGTCTTTGCTGCTTCCTATAGAAAACCCTAGCTCGTATGTACACAGACCTGATGATGGGAATATACCCAAGGCTACGTGTATATTGTATATACCTACACTGTAGTATGTAGTCATGTAGTTTATGCGGCTTCCTAATAATAATACAGTCTTAAGCGGATATATATATATATATATATATATATATATATATATATATATATATATATATAATAAATTACATTTTACTTCCTTAGTAGCCAGTGATAAGAGAACTGGTTTCTCTCCTCCCCCACTTTATATACTAGCATTTGTCTAAAGAGAGATGTGAGACCAAACACATTTATGTTGTAATAGACTTTGCTTCCAATCCAAAGTAGTCAGCACACAGACAGACTGACCTTCCCTCCTCCTACTAATACCATGTTCACACTGCTGCCCTGGCAATATCCCAGGTTTTGCATCCCAGCTCATCAGACCCTGTTCACACTGCACCTTGGAACCGGGTAAATTCCAAGATCGACCCTATTCATAGAAAACCCAGGTCTACCCTGGCTCTAAGGGTGAGCCATCAAAAGAGGAGCTTTGATTGACTGACAAAGATCCCATATCCCCCCCTCCCCCCCCCCCTTCATCATCTCCTTTCTGTGAGACCAAGGTTGAAAAGAGTCACACTGGCGGGTAGCCGGGAATAACCCTGCAAAAGTGCCAGGTATAATTCCTGGGTCAATAGACCCGGGTAGATGCAGGGACCCCCATTCGCACTGAGCCACCACCCAGGTCATCAGGACTCACCCTGGGCTAAGGGGGCCTCCATTCTCCCATGCCCCACCCCGGTGAGGCCCCCCCCCTGTGAGCCGAGCCGCCACCCAAGGCACTTGCCTCCTTCTCCTGCCATTGCAGTCCTTCCCCGGTGTGCTGTACGCTTTTTACTGAGGAGTAAGGAGACTACAGCGCGCCAGGAAACGACCGCAGTGAAAGTGCTCAGCAACACTAATCAATAATGCTGAGCACTTTCAAGGGCCCCCTGGATGCCCGAGGCCCCTGGGCTGTAGCCCAGTTAGCCCTCGGGTTAATCCGGCCCTGTGTGTGTTACATGGGATAAGTTCAGTTTTGTTATTTAATATGGTGGCAAGGTGATATTTACAAAGATTGCGCTATTTTAAAGTTTAGCATTAATATTGCTAAATACTGGCTGTAGAGTTTACTACGGACTATATTGTGTAATATGCTGGTTACATGGTTTGGTGTTAAGAAGTTATACAGTACTTGTTTTATAGACATATACCTTGAGTGGTTTAAACCAGGCAGTTAGAAAAATGGCTACCACAGAACCACATGCTTTGCTAGCATGTGCTCTCAAAATGGCCGATCTCATGTCATGCCCTGTTAAGTAGTGGCATTACACAGGGACGTTTTATTAAATCAGTGATGTTGTATTGGCAAGATTTAAGTTAAGTTTTATTATGAGTACTAAAGTACATCTCAATTAGGATATATGGATATTTTTGTACTATATTTTTCGGTAGAGATAAGGCATGCCCCTCTAGGGGGCTCCACACACTCATCTCCAAGTGTGCGCACTATCCAGTTTGCCAACATGTATAAAAGTATAGTGAAACATAGGCAACCAAACGTATTGCATACTGCAAACACATACACTAACTACTAATCATAGTGTATTTATCTTTCTTAAAGTCCCCCAATATCCTATTCATTATAACTTTTAGCAATACCATACTAAAAACACGACGTGTTTTTAAATAAAAAGAGTTGTTCCAATTTGCCCCATAAGCATTGACTTAGAAATGGCTGTACATTGACGTGCACATTGCTTGTCAAATTCATCATTTTGAATATGATATTCAGTATACCTGCCACGATGGGTATTGCCGTGCTCCAAGGTAAAGACAGCACTGTGCGCATCTAGTTAGATGCACTGTTGCAGCAGCAAATTGTCTCTAGAAAATATTTTAAAATGTTGGCAACTAAGATAAGCGCGTCTGTGAATGTGGCCGACCATTAAAGCAAACGTTAGAAAACCAACTAAATTGCAGTCTTGGGTCTTAGCATAAAGTGTACTGTCCAATTCCCCAGCAAACATAGCAATTATAGGCTGCCAGCCTGTGTCCACATCAGCTTCAGGAGAGAGAGAGAAAGAAGGTTCTGAGATAGGAATCACTGCTGTGATACTACAGTAATGACACAGTTATTAACCCATCTCTTATACTGGTCAAAGAATTTTGTTTAGTTTTTATAAAAAAAAAACAAAACGGAAAAATAGAAACATGGGACTTTCTTCGGATACCAAACACACAGTTATTGAAAATGCTTAGTTGGACCTGTCTGGAGAAAGGAGCATAATAGAATGGAGCGGGAGAGGTGGCAAACTGATTTATTCAGCTTTCCTATAGAATTTTATGTATCACACACAGAGATACTATGCGAGCATTTGCAGGACTTCAATAAGTGAGAAGTGTTTTTAATGGACTGAGCCAACATTTTGGTGGAGGCATCCTAGATACTATGTACCTAGGCATCAAGGTACATTTTGTACATTTTTTTTTCCCCCAAGATCTGTTTAATATACTGTGAATAGAAAAAGAATTAACTCACTTTGGCATATTTAATAGAACATGGAATCAAAACGGATTCATTTGGGAATTCATAGCGCTTATTAACTGAAAATACAGAAAAAAAAAACACAACAGTGGGGGTCTGACCTACCCTGCTATGTAGATAGACTTGTTGCGAGTGGGCTCCCTTCTGGGTTTATCCAGCAAACAAATCATGAGAGCTATCATATCTCATGTGCACTCACCTACCCGGCCCACACAATGGCACAAGCTAAGAGGGAAACTAACATACTGGAGAGGTTCAGATGGGTGTACCAATATGGCGGTCTGCAACATGCTCCCAAGACCACTACAAGCTCTGAACAGGAGGAAGAGACCTCTCTAGTATCCTCATACAAACTTACCCGCACACTAGAGGCTCTCTCTGCCTGTCCAACCAATCTAACAACTAAAAGGAAGTTAACAACTCGAGCACCAAGACCTGCAGGTAACCCACAGGCGTGTGATGAAGGCAGAAGAGAACATTGGGCTAACAAAGGATAAGCAAGATCAATAGAATAGGCTGTGGAATAGCAACCTGCATTGAGTAGGCAAGCCAGAATGCACAGAGAAGTCTCTAGATTAATGGCTCAGTTTGGTAAGAAATTATTTCCTCTACCTGTGTAGAAAGGACACACAAGGTGCCCCCTTCACATCATCTCCTCTTGTGGCCCGACAAGGACATTCACTACGAAATTGCTAAACATTTGTGATCATGACATCTTCCATCTGGTAAAATAAAATTGTCCTTTGGTGCATGAAAACGCCATCATCTCTATCACAGTGGCGGATCCAGGGCGATCGCCCCCCCCCCAGCAGACACTTGCTGCCGACGGCTGCACAGTATGTGCAGGTCCGTCCAGCCGTGACAGGCAGGGACAGTGTGCTGCCCGGCTGCTCTGACTGTGTTTTAAACACAATCAGAGCAGCCGGGCAGCACACTGTCCCTGCCTGTCACGACTGGACGGACCTGGATAGTGTGCAGCCGTCGGCAGCCTATGATGTAGAAAGGGGCGGGGCCTAAATCCCCCCCCCCCCCTAAATCGCCCCGGGTACAGCATTTTTTGAGATCCGCCCCTGCTCTATCACAGGTTTTGCTGGAAGTTCAGGGCAAAGCTCATGTTTCCAATCAGTCCACAGGAAACTTCGGTAATTAAAGTGCTGAAAATCATTGAAGATGTGCATGTGCCATTTTTTTTTTCCTATGAGTCTCTGGATTGAAACATTACTATTACTTAGGGCCCATAATGCTGTTGTATAAGAAAGTATCCGATTCTACTTCTCCAATCATTGCCTCCTATTATGTGGGTGGCTAAGACCAAGTCTTAAGACTAGGACTCCTCATTCTGCATTGGAACTATGGCTCATGGAAATCCCAGTGCTGCACCATACAGAGGTAAGGGTTTGTGTGACCTTGGAGTTTATTCATGATGTGATGGGATGCGCTTTCCATTTTAGTATTGTGACTCTTTATATTTTACGGTGTGTGTTGGGGGTGACTATTTGCTTATTGTTCAATGAATGGTGCCATTCAAAACATATGCAATTTCCCACTATATTTACTATGCAAAAAATATCCTTCCTAACTTCAGTGCATTGAGGACTATGACTGTAAAACCTTAACAAAAAGGTCACTAATATTATATTTTATTAGAAATCCATCCCTGGATAACATGTCTTCAAAAATATATAATTACTGGAAGTGACGTTTTTGGATTAAATGGGGTTGGGTTGGGTGGACGTACCAAGACCTTTCCTCCCATCAGTCAAGAGAACAACCAATATCATGAATTCAAAGAACTTTCCAGTTTGAGCTACTCTCCCTTAAATAGGATCAGGAGGGAAAATATCTAGATGTACATCTCGGCTGAGCCAAATCTCACACTGGATTCAGTTAAGTGAAGGAAATGACCCAAGGCTACTAGGCTTTACACCTGATATGGTAACATATGACCTAAAATAGGAGCTTTTTAAGGGTAGTGGCGATTCTCTCTTTTATCCAAAAACCCTCGTCCACCAAGCCTTAACCCATGCAGATCGAAGAGGGAATGATCTTCTAAACCTTCTGGGGGTAAATGTATCAAAGCTGTGGGATTGAAAAAGTGGAAGTGTCGCCTATAGAAACCAATCAGATTCTAGCTGAGATCAGATTGGTCTCCTAGAGGACTGAACATATCTAGTCAGATGCAAGGCATGCTACATGAAGTGGTGTACCTGGTCAGGGAGGCTGTGGGTGTACACGGGCTTCCCTCTGTTTGGCTACTGGATCAGACTTACTTAAATGACAGGCACCACAGCTGCCCTGATTACTTTGCATGAAACTGGCAAGCCTGTCTGCAGTACTCAAACTGGGTGCATGTTCTACCTAACACTCCCTCTGCCACGACACAGACACCTTGATAAATACACTTACACCTCCTGCAAATCTCACCAATTTAGAAACTTCAAATCACATATTTGCACTCATGCCTACGTTTTACTTTATATAGCTTCCCATACATATCCTCTTCTATATGAGTCGGAATATGGTATAGTTTTCTTAAATGGACAGCCATAGTGACTTTCCTCAATTTAATAATACCCTACACATTGCTTATTAAGCTATATATTGCAGTTTTAAACACTTTAATAGTAAAAATAAAATTGTCTACTGTGCCATGAAAACTCTGTTATTTACATAACATACATTACACACTCTCAATAAGCAACTGAACAAAAAACCCCAAAAGAAACTAATTAACCTAATGGAAAAAAAAACCCTCTAGAAAACTGTAAATCTATCATTGTCTCATAAAAACAAAGCAATATATTATGTTATTTATTCTAAAACCCATATCTATTTTGTACAACTTGTACTGGTTAAGAAAACAAATCATGTTTCTCAATTTCAGAAGTATGTCTTGATCAAATATAACTCTCTGGGATTTCCAAGAAAAATTATTCTGCAATGTGTCACAATGAACTAACCACTAGGGGCGCTGTCCTGTTAAAGTCTGGTACTTCATCTCGCCTTCACTGAGTACACTCAATCTATTCAGAATCTATTCAGGATCCATTCATCTTAATACAATACAGTAAAGAGACTGCTTGTTTCATTGCAGAACGATTTATGTTAAACACGTGGAGAAAACTTTAGTCCCAATAAATCATCTTTAGATATTGGACATATGTATGCATCTCAGAGAGCATAAACCAAAGTATTTTCTATTTACTACCTCAGATGCGTCTTCAATTTGCATTTCATTAATCAGCTTTACAGTAAAAGGTTACAAGATAATTAGCAGAAGACAATGTCTTCATCACAAAATAATTTTTTTTGCAACGATGAGTGAAAATATAGCAGCAGCCCTAATCAAACAGCACTTATCAAATGCATCACTGGAGATAGGAGGGGTCTCTTATAAAGCTGGCCCCCTGAATTGTGAGAATGACTTCTGATCAGCGCTGTGCTAATGGCTACTTATGAACATTGTCTAATAAACATGGTCTAACGGGGGAGATACTGAAAGTAAATGATACCGTAAAAAAACACTCTCAAAAACAAGAAGGGCTTATTATATTTTAGGATATGTGTCATCATACTTTCCCATGTGCAAAGTTGGAGTAACAAATAAATTATCACTAGATTCTAAAGTCAGAGATTTATCTTAAATGCTGGATATAGGAGCTTCATGCTCTATCATAAACACTGATAACAAGCATCTTTTGAGAAAGGAAAAGAAGAGGAGAAATAAGGAGGGGATAAAAGTAGGAACACATCTTGCTTTGCAGACTCCCCTCCTCAAATCCTGTCTGTAAATAAGTGACTGCTCGTTATGTCAGTGTCACACTAGTGCACGTGCTCCCGAACCGGATAGTCCCTATCTGTATTCTCCAGAGAAGTTCATGGCAGTTGTTTTATTGTAAAAGATGAGAAGATCATTTAGCAGCCTTATCAATTTCCAACTTGAAAACACACTACATCAGCGCTGAATGTTATCTCAAGGGAAATACAACACAGTATGTTAGCTGTTTTATGACACTTCAGCATTTTGATTTCTGAAGCACAGATACCCGTGCGACGGAAAAAACAAACAGTCGTCAGAACGATGGTTGTCTAATTAGGAAGACACATCAATCGTATATGTACCTGCTGTATGTGCATACACAGATAAAATGCTGTTGGTAACAGAGGAAATAAGTAACAAAAAGAACTCTGAAAACTTGCATACTATTGTAACGAGACTACAAGAGTGACCTACATCTGCCATCAGATACTCTGGCTCATAGTAGCTATGTGTCAATGGAGAATTCCTTGCTACCACGTCTCTTTAGGAAAGGGCTGCAGGACACCGGTATACTAATCAGTGGCCAGGGAAATCTTTTCCATATTACGTAAGTGGCTACCTAAGTGTAACAAGCCAGTTCCTGAAATCTCCATGCCAGGGCTCTAGGCCTGCAGCCATCAGGGATACACATAGTAACTGCAGTGTGTAATGTGGATTTAAGAAAGGACAAATATCTGATCATTTCAGTGCAATGGAAAAAACTGTACAATCTCACAATTTCTAATTGACCAAGTCTACAACGGGAAACTCTTCAACGTCTGCCAACAACAGGGATACTGTGGTGAAGCTCTGTGGATGAAAGTCTACATTAATTACAATTTTGTAGTAATGGTCACCTCAACCCTTCTCTCATCTCATAAAGTGCCAGTCTTTGTTTGTATTTAACAGTGGGTGCTAGTGACCACCACAAAGAGAGGGACTGCAATAAACCATCATGGAGATGGGGGGTTTTCTAATTACTGAGCAGTAAACGCTCCGTGGGTGGTTCATAAATTGCTGGATTGACCATAATTAAATGCTATGAAAATCCCTTTATCTCTGCCAGTCTACATGCTGGTATGGGAAGTGGAAGTAGCTCTTAATAAATCATGAAAGAGAGGGGACGGTAAATAACATATACTGCATACCAGGGACTGCGGGAATTAAATTTATCCTCCTATTATTCCAAACATCAGTGTTCTGACCAGAAAGTTTTGCCAGTTGGATGACATTAAGAAGTAGCCGGGTGGGAGGCATATGCAATACTTTGCAATAATATTGAAAAAATGTTGGCGGTATTTGCCCACACCTGCCAGGACTGGTCAGACTGGTGGTCAGTGGTCTAACACACACTGCTGGCTGTAGTGCTCACATAGTGCTTGTTCTATTAGCAGTTGTTCTCTATGTATACAAATGGAGTGAACTCCAGCCTTCCACTGAACTGTTTCTTTGGTAAGCTATCAATGGTCTAATGCAGTGGTCAGGGAACAGGGGTAAATTACCCCAAATGGGGTAAAAATGAAATTCCTGGGGGTAATGCTGCTGATTCACATGCTATCGGTTGGATTGTAGACCCCTTTAATTGTGAAATTGCTGTTGTACCAGAAGAGCCTCAAGGGTTGGCAGAAGCACTCCTTGAGCTTCGATACAATAATGAAGCACGTATTGCATTTGAAAACAAAGCAGATCTGTCATAGTTTTGGATGTCAACAGCTGCAAAGGCATTCAAAATTGCACATGAGGAGGCAGTCAAAAAGTTGCTGCCTTTTGCAACAACCTACCTTTGCGAACAAGGATTTTCCACTCTAACGAACATAAAAACAAAGCAGAGAAATCGAATGGACGCTGAAGACTGTATCCAAATACAATTGCTCTGACCTCAAAATGCCCCAAAATTGATGCTCCCGTATCAAAAATGAAGCAACATCATTTCTCCGAAACCTGAAGTTTTGAAGTTGAAGCTTTCAAAGACATTTTGAATAGATTCAATAAAATTTTGAATTCCAATAATTAATAATATATGATTTCCTTCCTTTCAAATCAAGGGGGTAATGTCGGCGTATCTAAATATATTTGGGGGTAAAAGGTAAAAAAGTTCCCTGATCCTTGGTCTAATGTGTCTGCAAATGACACACAAAGAACGAAAATATAAACATCATTTCTAGAAAAGAAGAAAACAAACAGTATGTCCAAATATTTAGTGGAACAAAGAAATCCCAAAATACTTCTCCTACATTGCCAGGGTGCCTTCATTATTCATAAACTACAAGAGTGTCAGCTCAACCTGCCTCCTTCCCACCTTTAAAACCAATAACCAGCTAAAAGGGGTAGAAGACAATTGTGGAATAACAAAGTTGTAAAGGAAAATATATCCTATTTATAAGATTTATTCTCACGTATGGACCAGTTATACCGCACTAATATCTAAACCTGTACTTTAAAGAGGGAGCACATATACATGAAGAGTAAGTGCCTGGCATTAGAAGTTAGTTAGAAGTATTCTCTAGTAGAGCTCCTCCACCCTTTGCATGCAGAATTGGTTTCCATACTCAGAATACAGGATCCTTGGTGTCACCAGTGGGTTCAAACATGCAGTTTTGATATCTTTCCAAGTTGCGTCAGAAACAAGAGCGATTGCTGTGACAATAACATGTCAAGGTGGGCCTGCACATCCATTCCCGTGTTATGTATAAATTGTGAAGCACAGAAGATCTGTTGCAAACACGCTAATCACGATTGTACCAATGTTTGATACCAGATATATAGCTATTGCAAATAAATGGCCCAAAGGGATTAAGCTTTTAAAACATATACCATACATACATTTTCTAGTCGAGTTAGCCTTTAAATAACTGCTGAAGTGGTTATAATAACACAGGCAACAGAAGAGTTAAACTAGACTTATTAAATTGTCACAAAATGCAGCTCTTCTCCCTGTTGAAACAGTAGCACAATGCTCAATCAAGACTAAGTAATGACAAGGATATGCTGCATAATGTAACAGAATTATAAGACAACTCCTGATCGCAACGTCAGAAGAGCATGTTCAGACATGACGTTTATGCGTCTCACAAAGACCGCTCCATACAAACCTCCCCATGTTCTGGGATTTTTCTTTTTATTTCATTCAACATCTAAACCATTTTTATGAACTAGAAAAGAGGAAACAAGTGAAGTCTGATTGGACGTGGGAGGGAAGAGAAACTAATATCCACAAAAATAGGGCTGGCGCGTAAAATGAGACATTTCCTATGGATCTATTATTCTTTTCAACAGCCGAACAAATCTGAAACTAATATTTGCACATGAAAATGTTCTTGTTGCTGCTGCATCTGCAGCGTAAAAGTGAAATAAGTCATCACTGAATGAATGTTCAGGTATTGTGGCGCCTGAAAACAAATCATGCACAAATTAGAGAAAATAGTTTGTTGCTTTTGGCAAAAAGGAAGTTTTATTTAAAGTATACTGGCTTGTACACAGAGTGGAGAGCGCCATTATGGGGAAGGGGAGGCTGGACCATTATGGGAATGTTGCTTATTAAACAGTTAGGGACTAATAAAATAAATGAGGCATGAGGCACAAAGTGATTCACATCTCTTTAGATGTATATGGATTCTAGTTTATAGGGTGCAATATCATGGTTCTAGCCTAAAAATGGCTGCCACTATTATGTTTAGGCACCAAGTACATTTTAAAAATGTTCATCCAAAAATATTAATTTATCAACAAAAACATTTTATAGCTCTTAATGTTCTGTTAGATGCACAGCACAGAGATGTATACATTTGTTTGTGCCTTGCAGAGTTCTCACTTACACTAGACAGTTGCCCCTGGTAGCCATCTCCATGGTACAGTAATCTAAACCCCTTTACCAAACTACATTGTGATTGGCTGGGGCAGCCGTCACGCCCATAGCAACGTAGCAATGAAGAGGGCCAGGCAAGACAACCGTAGAGAAGGTTCTCAGAGGACACTGTTGAAAGACAGATATTTGCATGAGATGCAGAACTAACACTACTGGATGGGGCAGCTGAAACTATGTATAGAAATGTTTAGAATTTTTACGATGGATTTCTCCATGTAATACACTATGTGCATATTATATGGAAATTACCATGAGGTTTCTCTAAAGTTGACTACCTAAAACTGCAGTAAATGAAGAGGTGCTTTAGTTTTCTATTATTAGCAGTGCAGTATTGCACATCCTCTCACAATTGGTTATGTCATCTCCAGCGCACAAGAGGCCGGATGGTTGGGCCAGAGCACAGCGCGCAAGGGTCAGAGGGTTGGGTCAGAGGGTTGGGCCAGAGCGCAGCGCGCAAGGGTCAGAGGGTCTGGGCCAGAGCGCAGCGCGCAAGGGTCTGAAAGGTCTGGGCCAGAGCGCAGCGTGCAAGGGTCAGAGGGTTGGGCCAGAGTGCAGCGCGCAAGGGTCAGAGGGTTGGGCCAGAGCGCAGCGCGCAAGGGTCAGAGGGTTGGGCCAGAGCGCAGCGCGCAAGGGTCAGAGGGTTGGGCCAGAGCGCAGCGCGCAAGGGTCAGAGGGTTGGGCCAGAGCGCAGCGCGCAAGGGTCAGAGGGGTTGGGCCAGAGCGCAGCGCGCAAGGGTCGGAAGGGTTGGGCCAGAGCGCAGCGCACAAGGGTCGGAAGGGTTGGGCCAGAGCGCAGCGCACAAGGGTCGGAAGGGTTGGGCCAGAGCGCAGCGCACAAGGGTCGGAAGGGTTGGGCCAGAGCGCAGCGCACAAGGGTCGGAAGGGTTGGGCCAGAGCGCAGCGCACAAGGGTCGGAAGGGTTGGGCCAGAGCGCAGCGCACAAGGGTCGGAAGGGTTGGGCCAGAGCGCAGCGTTAGTATACAGAGACCCTAAATCAAATAGGGATTGCCGATTGGACTCCCAGATGTATTGCATTGAAAAGTATGACAAAATATCAATGAAACAATAATACCAAGTGACAAATGCAAACCTCTTAAGAAAAGAAATCTAATTAGGCTAAGGATATTCCACAGTGAGGTGATGGCTAGCTCAGTAACTAGACTGAAAATGAATTACATGCCATTCTTGCACAAAGCGATCTATGTAGAGCACTGAGTAAATACCATGAATGGGTTGACTGATCGGAGAGAATTAATCTGGCTGCCATTATTATTGTCAGGATGGACGTCCCCTGTAGCTGCCCCATGGAGTAGGAAACTCAAGTGTATTAGTGTTACTGTAGTTAGAGCTCAACCTATGAAATTAAAGTATGTTTGGTTTCTATGACATGCAGAAAATAACTACTAAAACACAGTTCAAATCTGTCAGCCATACATAGGATATGAAATAGAAATAACTCTGCGCTGTTCCTATAAAGGTGTAGAGTGCGTTACTAAAGAGCAAATGAAATTACATGTGGCCCAATGGATAATGCAGCTTCTGGGGTTTGGATAGTGTCCCTATCCTAGGTACATACGACTAATAAGGTGTGCCCCGAAGCGCTTAACCCATTAATACAAATTACATTTTATATATTGGCACCTGGCACTCCACCAGTTGTGCAGTTTTATACAATACAAAATGTAATGATACAGCATAAAGTTATTCTGCCAATGTTCGAAAGAAATGCAATATAAATAATGTGTGTATTACAAAGTGCAATTCCAGACGGAATAATGGAGCTTATCCTGCTAATAAAAGTAAAATGAGCATCAATGCCCTAATATAAATAAATGGATAACATCAGCACAGTTCTGGGATGCCGCAACCTGCGCCACCACTCCAACACCCGTCATCTCCTTTCCTATCACACCTGGAGATTGGAGATTTTGCTTTACAGTACCTGTACTGAACTGTGATATACAAGGAAGTGTTAATGTCCCAAAAGGTGGTATCCATCCTTGATGGGACATTATGGCCAGCACGGTGGCTTAGTGGTAGCAATTCTGCCTCACAGCACTGAGGTCACGGGTTCAATTCCCGACCATGGCCTTATCTGTGTGGAGTTAGTATGTTCTCCCCATGTTTGCGTGGGTTTCCTCCAGGTGCTCCGGTTTCTTCCCGCACTCCAAAAAACATACTGGTAGGTTAATTGGCTGCTTTCAAATTGACCCTAGTCTCTCTCTCTCTGTATGTACATTAGGGAATATAGACTGTAAGCCCCAATGGGGCAGGGACTGATGTGAGTGAGTTCTCTGTACAGCGCTGCGGAATTAGTGGCTCTATATAAAATAGCTGATATTTCTATTCCAATGTAAAAAAAAAAATAAGATTTAATAATAAAAAATAAAAAAAATCAAATATATACACCAGACAAATATATTAGTCAACACCGAACACCGGGCTATTTGTATAATCACCAGTAGAAAGGAAGTATGGTTTCCTGAAATTTGGATTCAAATGCCCTTCTGATAGAAATTCATATCTTAAACTAGTATATCACAATTTTAACATGGTGTTTAACATTTTCTTTTAGAGTGTTTTTTAATATGTCCTAAAATGTTCATGTCTACCTTAGGTAATATTGAACAGTCTGATTTTAATAAAGCAGCATTTGTAAGCCAGCCGTGCAATTGGTAACTGCCTACCTAATTCCCTTATAAATCAAGCTCAGTAATTTAACGGATATGATGGGAGAATTTCGCTGGAGCTATAGTGCAAATGAGGCAACTGGAGGAAGGGAGGAAAGGAAGGATATAAAAAGAAATAACCATTTGTGCAATGTGTGTGGCTTGCAAAAGTATCAGAGGAAATATTAGCTGCTGTATTTTAATGGCATAAGCGTTTTCCTGGTAGATGCGGACAATTATACAGATTGGAGAAGCTGGGTGCGAACGCTCAGTTGTGGGCAACTTTATAATGCTAATCTAGAGTGGGATCAGAAAGGACAACTTGTTCAAAATAGTTTACAGTCCCCAATTGATATCTGCAAATATATTTACTAATCTTTTGCTGTCTTCTTGCTAAAACACAAAACACAGGAATTAAAGTCATTCGCTTATCCACAGCACTGAGGGTTAACTGCATTGTAGACAACAGAAAGTAGAAGAATAAGTTGTATCTGCCAGCTGTTTTGTATTGAACAGGGAAATAAGACATCCGCTTGCTATGTACTGGCTGAACCATATAGCTCACAAGTAGATAGGTTAGAAACAATTTCAACATTTGGTTATTTTTCCTACAGTAAGCAGCAGACAGTTGAACAATAATACAGAGTGACCAAGGTAGACCCTTCTAAAGAGAATAAAGTAAATCTAATTAGGCTATGGAATTACTCCATCAAGGTGATGCTCACTCTAACTACATTTAAAATGTATGAGATGAATTTCTTGCAAGCGATATATGTAGAACATAGAGGAAACATTATGATTGGGTGGTTTGATCAGAGAGTATATATATATATATATATATATATATATATATATATATATATATATATATATATATATATATATATATATATATATAGATACATATATATATAGATACATATATACACATACACAAAATGTATCCCTAGTATCCTTTTGTATACAGTTCAGAACTGTGGACAGCTCCCCTGGCTTGCCACAAGTAATGTGCAAAGAGGAGGACATATCACATGTGCAGCCAATGCTTATAGTGGAATTAGGAACAGCTATGTTTATTTAGAAATGCACTGTCAAGTTTTTCTGGTATTATATTGCTGGTGTTCTCAGTATCGTGGTGGCAGCTACCAGCTAGTATAGAGTGAGGTAGGAGAAATAATGTGAAACAGACACTGTATATTCATCTGTATCATGCCTGTGAACAGGTGCTTTTACATGGCACACTTCACATAAATGTTGAGGACAAAGGGGTCTATGTACAAATCTCTTGTCAATTCATATAAATATACAAAAAGAAAGATTTACACCCCCCACAACAGTTTACCATGCTGAACATTAATTCAGAATTATGACGTCATCATATATATCGTTTATTAAGATGATAGGCTTTGGATATTTGTGACAAAAGCTACCTACACTCTGAGAACAGCTTCCTGTTGCATATTAGTATCATCAGTGTCATCTCCTGCAGGTCTTTGTCCCCAGTATTAAAGGAAGCAAGGATAATATATATCTGCAGCTAATCAGATCATGGAACGTTGACAGACACACAGAGTATATCAGGAGCAGATCGTGCCGACCTGTCCACTCATGTGCTTGTGGATGTGGGAGGGCAGTGGTATGATGTGAAGGGTGGATTGGAGGTTAAGCAGGACACTGCAGAGGTTGAGTGGGAACAGAAGGGTCGTCTGACAGCACAAAGTAGTGATGTGAAGTTTCTGTCACACAGATGCAGGAAGATAGTGGTGAAAAAATGTCCTACATCCAACGCGTTAATGTGCTACACCCACAAGGGTAGGTTTATGAGAGGGTGATGCGTTGACTTGGGATATTGCCAGTATCCTTTAGTGTCCTGTATAACCACACTGCTGGATTACTATAAAGTATTACACACATTTCCATACTTGACAACTTTTAATACGCCAAGTGTGGGAGGGGGAAAACGGTGACGCGATCGTGTCACTGAGATCCCGCCTTCTGCTGTGCAATGCCACAATTCATGACATCACGCAGTAGGGGTCGTGGCCTGATGACACGAATCGCGTCACAAAGCCCAGTCTCCGGGGAAGGGTGCCTATTCTTCTTGGAGCACTTGCCGAAATTTGGGAGCCTCCCAGACATTCATGAACAGTAGGCAGCTGTGTGGTGTTTTTTTTACCGCTGCTTTTATCCCTCGGTTTCAACGGTCCATCACCTTCACCAATGCTACACACAATAGATAATTTGTAAAATAACTGAGGAACTCGTCGCAGGTTTGGCAGCCTGAGCCAGAGGATGGAGCAGAGAGGTCTCTAAAAGTGAAACTGGGCTGTCACACAAGGCATCTGTAGAAGTAGCAAACAGTTATGCTGTGTTCCACTCGGCTATAAGTCTCCATCTTTGCAGGAACAGTCATGTTGATATATACTTTGATCTTTCAAGTAAATGCCATAGTTATCACAGTAAGTTTGCAGAAAAGCTGCGTGACATGGGCAGGTCTCATTAACCAAGCAACTAGTGCTGTGTTTTTGGCCATTTAAACAGATGTTCAAACAACAATTAGAGAGAAGTCACAGACCGTAGAAGCCTTTGCTTACTTATTTGCAGATCTAATCTGTTTTTCTTAATCTCATTAGTAACAAGTACGTAGTGACATTAAGCACCAGCTACCTGGCGAACAAGGCAATAGATACAGTGACTGTTTACAGAAATGCAAGTTAAATACAAGTCACAGAGTCTTGCTAAACTGGGGCAATTAAAAACTACTTCAAAGAAAGAAATCACTTCTTCCAAAAGCAAATGACGGGTTATCTGATTAAACTGAATGTGTTCTCTTTGGAGGGCAAGGACTCATTAAAGAAGTACAGTTTAGAACACCTACCCGTCATTAGTTATTGCCAGATTTATCTCGTGCACACTGCCTATGTAGCTATTTGGTAGAAATATCACAATGCTACAACATATACAACATCAGATTGCACTATTGCAAAGGCTAAAAAACAACAACATCCTGTGCTGCCAAACCAATCATCATCATCATTTACATAGCGCCACTGATTCCGCAGCGCTGTACAGAGAACTCATTCACATCAGTCCCTGTCCCATTGGAGCTTACAGTCTAAATTCCCTAATATACACACAGACAGAGAATGACAAACACAGGGAGAACATACAAACTCCACACAGATAAGGCCATGGTTGGGAATTTAACTCATGACCCCAGCGCTGTGAGGCAGAAGTGCTAACCACTGAGCCACCGTGCTGCTCAATCATC
Source organism: Mixophyes fleayi (assembly GCF_038048845.1). Lineage (NCBI taxonomy): Eukaryota > Metazoa > Chordata > Amphibia > Anura > Limnodynastidae > Mixophyes > Mixophyes fleayi. The sequence goes on along the minus strand of NC_134408.1, from coordinate 29,888,583 downwards.
CCAGGCAGTCACACTGCATGTACAGGGATAAGAAATGAATGTGGGATCCAATCAAACAATGTATTCAGAACACGCCTCCCATTCATAGTAGATATGAACTACACACCTGATGGTGAGCTCCAGTGTTGTAAGATCTTCTCATCAGCTTTGCAAACACCACAGCTTGGCGGTAATGAGTAGGAATTATTACAGAGAGCGCAGGATGAGCTCACATTGCTTTAATATTTTCTGCTGTAAACTTTTCTCTGGGTCCATCTAAGGCTCTTTACACACTACAGAAATCTTCTCCCAATGCTAACTCTTTAGTGATTTTACCAACGACAGAAAAAAGAAAAGTCCCGATCAGCCTGCTGATTCCTGTGTACACACTATACACGTTTTACAAGATTTACCTTCAGATCTGTGCTCTTCATCTGTCATAACCATCAGCTGAAAAGATCCTGACTCGGAACACTCCATAGAGATCTATGGACAGTACCGGTCCTCAGTACATACACACTGCAGGATTGGAACAACATTGTTCCATTACTGAAAGACATTTTTAGTCCAGTTTAAAAACCAAATCAAAATGACACGATGTGCTTTGGAACGATAATCGTTCATCGTTGGAGTGTACACACTAGTGTGATATCGGGCCAAACACTCGTTTATCGTCTGATTGGCCCAATAATCGGCTGAAAACACTGTAGTGTGTACCCAGCCTAAGTAAGTACTAATAAATCTGATGAGAGGAATTAATTGTTACATAAAGAAAAAGTCTATGTTGGGGTTGGAGATAGAAACACAAGCCTTCCATTCCTAAACTGTTTAATGATTGAGACTAACAGCACACTTCTGCCAGAAATCCCTTTCACTTCTCTATATTTACGAACATTTTCCCTAGACGTCTACAGCCTACTGAGCAGACAGCGGTAGCAGCCTCTAACCCAGTGCTGGGCAACAGGCAGCCCATTATCCAGGAAAAAAAGTAAAAAGGTTAAAACGCATATAATTGCTGCTTGTTGGTAATAATGTTATATGCATAGACCTATCTCCAAGCTCCTCCTGCTACAGACACTGTGACAAGGACTAAAGTTGGGTTTGACAATACAGGTTATTTCACCCGATTATCAGTCCAATCACATTATAAACGACTGTTAGGACTAAAATAAACTGGAACGATGTTGGGCAAATCCTGCAGTGTGTACGCTCTCACGACCAGCAGTGTAGGCAGATCTCCATAGAGGTTACAGAGTCACTATCTTTTCAGCAGATGGTTATAACTGATGAAGAGCACAGGAAGGTAAAACGCGTAGAGTGTGTACACATGAATCGTCTGCTGATCGGGACCTTTCGATTGTTGGTAAAATCATTACATACATCAGGAGAAATTTTCTGTAGCGTGTACCACTACCGTGAGGATAACAGCTAAGCAGTTTTATTAAGAGGCAGTATGGGAAGAGACAGCTTAACTTTTGTAATATAGTTTTGTATATTCAAAAATAGGGCATTAAATTATAGAGAAAACCCCACCCAGAATACAGTAATATACCTGGTATTCCCGATAACATACCTGGGATTCTTTTTAAAATGTAAATTATGTTTCTTTATTAAACCTGCGTCTATTTCTTTCATAGTGACTTTGCACATAAACTTAAGGAACATACACACAGGAAATGCTCCCAGTAAATAACAAGCAGGTGAACAAGCCTGGCCGAGTCTCTGAGCGCCTTCATCATCACATTTACTTCTATAGCTGCAGCAAATTCCGCAGCACTTTACAATTGGGAACAACCACCATAATAAAACAATACTGGGCACAGAGAGAGGTTAGAAGGCCCTGCTGGCCAGCTTACAATCTATGGGATCAGCCATAGTGCTCTCAGGTGCCAGACCAGCCCATTCATGAGCCACAGATGGTATAAATACAAGTAATACTACTGTGCTGTAGTGGTGATGGGACCTCTACACGACACAATCTATTGTCTCAGACAATACATCTAACATCACAGACCCCCTTAAATTGTAAATGACTGCTACACACACTGGAGGCAGTCATCATGTGGGATAAACCATTCAAATCTATCAATTTGATAGGCATGCGTGACTGGCTGTTAGTGAATTAATAGACTGCATACCAAGTAGATTGGATTTATCCCACCAAATTTAGCCTCAACTGCATGCAGACTGCAGGTAAACTTTACCAAAACACTTTGAGTTTCACCAATACTTTCTGAACGATGCAACCTCCCATCAATGAGAATACCCTCTTTTTAGGGATGCATTATCTATTAATTTGATTTAAATCACTGTAAATGTTTCTGTAGCAGATCAGAAACCAAACAAGAAGCATTACTTCCTTAGCACCGCACGCTGCGGAGGGTCACGCTGCCACACTCTCAGACACAACAATTGGGTAACAGGATCACAGTAGTTGATCAATACAGGTGTAATTGCAATTTTGTTCTGCGCCAATCAGCAACAAACAAACAAAACAAAAACACCATGTAATGTGTGCAGCCTGGATTACCATACCAAGATAAACATCAACGTATAATAAGATTTTCGATGAACTCTCTACCAGTCAGATCAAGGCAAAAATATTTGTCTGCTCCAGTATCTAAATGGTTAACACATAAAACCTACATATCATTGATTGCTTCAATTAAAATATGGGGAAAAATGAACTAATAAAGAGGCTGCAGATATGGAAGTATTGGAAGGAATTTATAAGCAATAAATGCAGCATGTACCCCGGACACGATTGACGCGGACACCAGATAAATGGCTGAGGATAGAAGAATCCAGCATGTTATTTTGGAAAATAAATAGAATTAAAAAAAATGAAGTAACAGCTTATCCTACAGGAACACACTTCATCCAAAAGGGCACAAAAGCATGCACCCTGCTCCCACAAAAATAACTAAAAAAAAATAAAAAAATAAAAAAAACTCAGATTCAGCAGTTTCATTATGCTGATTCCACCTTTCGATGTCTCGTGCTATCCGCCAGGCAATGAAATCCTGTATACAGTGGAATTAAAAAGACAACAAGGGAAAAAATAGCAAATGTGGAATGCTTGGCGTCAGCAGTTTTCAGACTGGTAGGTTTTGATTTTAATAAAACTAAATAAATAAAAAATCCTCAGAAGAAGAGAGGCATGTTGTCGAGGGTTATTCATTTGCATTATACAGAAGGTACAATCTTTATTGAAATGTTCAAGGCAAATAGTGAATTAAAAATGTTCAGTTAAAAGAGCTCCTATTGGTCAGAACATATAACTCACTGTAATCAAAAAGGAAGAGTAAGAATGGTCATATATTATCCTATTTTGTAGTGCTGGCCAAGAGTTCATGGAGTGGGAGCAACATACAGGAAAGGGATCTTTTATGCCTTTTGTAAATGTTATATATAGAGACTTAATCACTGAACGATTCCTCCTATAGTCACTGTGAGGAGCACTGCTACATAATTTAATGAGGAGGAGAAAGCCAGTGGCAGCCAAGAGGTAAGACAGGAAAATGTTAAATGTATATTTTAGGTAAGGTGTTGAACATTACAGAACATTTTGAAAGGAAAACCCTAGAAGGCCACGTCTTTCCCATAGCTTTAATTTTCTATGCATTCCTAATGCAATATACATACACACACTAAACAAACCTGAAAATAGCATTTACAGTAACTGTTTATGGAAAATTGTTCATGATGGCACTGACCACATTAAAACTGTCTTGCTGCAGCAATGTCTTACTTTCGTCTATAGTTTTAGTAACCGCTTGAAATTAAAGGTTATATACAGTAATTTTACAGGACTTAAGGGAAAAAAAATGAAGAAACTCACTATCTGCTGCCACCTTGTGGCCAGCCTCAGTGCATAGCAATCAGTGAGAACCACTGTATATAAACCATATGTACTTTGTAACAAGCCAACATTGTCCTGACTTCTCATCATGACCACATTCGTGTGTCTGAAGTAATGACACATGTCTCATGTTTGTGCTGCTAAGATCCCAAAATCTAGTTCCATTTGGCCACCTGTACTGATTAATTTACTTAACCACCAAACAGGAGAAGAATATATTACTGGCCGTACTTACTGATAAAGAGCACCTGTCACATACACAGTGGACATTATTACCAAGCTGCAAAATGGCCGATGTCCCGTTCCTTGATTTATCAAACCGGAAAGAACTTACACAGGGCGACTGGAGGAGTAGACAACTCAGGGCAATCCATGAGATGTATGGAGCCAAAGGCAAACCAAGATGGGGTTTCCTAGTGCCTGGAAACCCCCCTCCAAGCCTGGGGCACTGTATAATTGAGGTGGCTGGACCCTGCCCCCGCTTCACACGGCTCTGCTTGAAAAGGGAGAGCTGCATGCACCTAACAGTAGTGCACGCAGCATTGCCCATGTATATTATGGGGATAGGAAGAGTTGGAGAGCAGCCAAGCACTGTCTAAAATTATAGCCACACCCCCATGCATGCTGGTCACACCCACTGGTGGTGTGGTGTGGAAACCCCCCTCTACAAATCCTGCGTTTGCCCCTGGGAGCAGGCACAATTGTGTGCTTACTATTGTGGAGTAGCAAAAAGGAAATCTATTTTGTGCAGATTATTCAGATGAGATAAAAATGTGGTAGGTGCATTTTTAGGGTAGTTGCTTAGGGCAAGGGTGAAAAACACATTTACCCTTCACAAATGTACTGGGTTTTTGTACCAGGTAAGACCTTGCGTTGCACAATCAGAGCCAAAATCCAGGAGCATGCACTCTATGAATACATTGGGAACATCAATGGCACAAATATTGAAATGATGGCTACATTTGTGAAGGCAACAAATATACTTTAAAATAAAAGTACCCCATAGTACCATCACTGACTTGTCGCTACATGCAAGTATTGTAGTTTTTTTCATGATATGGCCATTGTGTGTCACTGTGAAGAAGGATGATGTTTATCATTATAACAATGCATATGATATTGTTTCATATAATATGCAGGATACATTGTTCTTGTAATTTATGGCACATTCATAGAAAACCAAAGTAAAAATAAATCCTACTTAAATGTGGTGTACATTTTCACTTTCAGTGTACTAATCACTTACATACAACAACATTTGTGGCCTGAACCAATATTTATAAGAAGGCAGCCAATCACCTGGCTAGGAACCAGTGACATCACTGAGGCATAAAGTGTCTAATTACTCAGTGAGGTCACTGCATCCCAGTGAGACGATAGGCTGCACGAACACTTACCTAGTCTCCTGTCTCAGTTATTTCCCGCACTGGAAAAGAACCATGTCTTACACGGTTCGCCTTCTGGGAAAGGGGGAATTAGGAAGATAGAAATCGAGACCCAGCAGGTCTTACTTTACTGACGTGACCGATGCGGACAATATAAAAGTGTCCTGTTATGTCCCACACTATGTTCATAGAGGAGCCGGGCACAAAACATTTCCTTTTTACTCACTGGCAGCTTTACAGACATGGGTGACAATACTGTACAAGGGAACAAGCACGTGGATTGACAGCTATCAGGCATAGGAGGACTATATGGGTCCCAAAGAAGTAAGGAAGACAGAACCATAAGCTGAGGAAAATGGCAATAACAGAAACTACAGATCAAATACAAATGAAATATGCTAAAATTGACCCTCCAATCCAATCCCCCCACCCAATAAGGATGGTGTATATCTTAGCTGCAGCAAGATCTCCCTCTAGCTTTCCTCTGACATCTATGCACCAAGCACTGGAAAGTGAATATATTACACACACACATTATAATATATATATATTTTAATGATACAAGCTGAGATTGGACAGATATCGAGATTCTATCACAACACCCTGATTAATACCCTAAACCATGCAGCTCAATCAACTGTGCGAACAACAATAATATGAACACTCGGCAGAGTTAATGCCTAACTGATAAGGTGATCATTTTTGGTCAATGGCTTAACAGGTTTCCATTTTAGCCCTTGGTCTTACTGGCAAACAAAGCGTGAGCATATGGACTTTGACGTGCCAAAATTGTCAGGCTCATAATTAACTGATTAGAATACATATGGTGCTCTCAGTCACAGTAAATATCTCCTTAACATAAAACACACAGGGAAGTAGTCAGTGTGTCAGCATGTCTTCCCAGCACATCTCGCTTCTTTAATGTTTCATATAGAGCCAAATGTGTTGTAATAAAGTGCCTATTAATGTAATTATATTGATGGTGATTTCGCCTTCTGTGCAGCTGGGGCAATTGTTATAGGACCCTCTGTTTTGCAATACTCTGCCCTTTGTCTAGAGGTGAAATGAAGAGACTGGGAAGTATGAAATCTGGGAAGTCAGAGATGTCAGCAGCACGTTAGGGAAGTGCAGACTGTCATGTTTCACAATCCCATACCGAGGACCAGTGACTCTTGTCATCCTGTGTGAGAGAAGGAAAACGAGAGCGTCTTCTTCCTGCCAAGACAAGCTGCTTGCTGCAGATCACAGGAAACCCAGGAGGGCTTTTATATCCACACATGTCACAACACAGCGATACGTCCACCATAATCACAGTCATGGGATGGTTAGACAGGGCAATACTATATCCAGATTATGTCATTATCTCACCACAAACCACATTAATATAATAGAGCACAGGACAAGCATTTACTTTCAAAGGAAATGACCACTCAGTTTACCTAAATCAAAATACACACACGGCCGAGGGAGGGAGAGGGCGAGGGCCGACACACGGCCGAGGGAGGGAGAGGGCGAGGGCCGACACACGGCCGAGGGAGGGAGAGGGCGAGGGCCGAGACACGGCCGAGGGAGGGAGAGGGCGAGGGCCGAGACACGGCCGAGGGAGGGAGAGGGCGAGGGCCGACACACGGCCGAGGGAGGGAGAGGGCGAGGGCCGACACACGGCCGAGGGAGGGAGAGGGCGAGGGCCGAGACACGGCCGAGGGAGGGAGAGGGCGAGGGCCGAGACACGGCCGAGGGAGGGAGAGGGCGAGGGCCGAGACACGGCCGAGGGAGGGAGAGGGCGAGGGCCGAGACACGGCGGAGGGAGGGAGAGGGCGAGGGCCGAGACACGGCGGAGGGAGGGAGAGGGCGAGGGCCGAGACACGGCGGAGGGAGGGAGAGGGCGAGGGCCGAGACACGGCGGAGGGAGGGAGAGGGGGAGGGCGAGGGCCGAGACACGGCGGAGGGAGGGAGAGGGGGAGAGCCGAGACACGGCGGAGTGAGGGAGAGGGGAGGAGCCGAGACACGGCGGAGTGAGGGAGAGGGGAGGAGCCGAGACACGGCGGAGTGAGGGAGAGGGGAGGAGCCGAGACACGGCGGAGTGAGGGAGAGGGGAGGAGCCGAGACACGGCGGAGTGAGGGAGAGGGGAGGAGCCGAGACACGGCGGAGTGAGGGAGAGGGGAGGGCCGACACACGGCGGAGGGAGGGAGAGGGGAGGGCCGACACACGGCCGAGGGAGGGAGAGGGCGAGGGCCGACACACGGCCGAGGGAGGGAGAGGGCGAGGGCCGACACACGGCCGAGGGAGGGAGAGGGCGAGGGCCGACACACGGCCGAGGGAGGGAGAGGGCGAGGGCCGACACACGGCCGAGGGAGGGAGAGGGCGAGGGCCGACACACGGCCGAGGGAGGGAGAGGGCGAGGGCCGACACACGGCCGAGGGAGGGAGAGGGCGAGGGCCGACACACGGCCGAGGGAGGGAGAGGGCGAGGGCCGACACACGGCCGAGGGAGGGAGAGGGCGAGGGCCGACACACGGCCGAGGGAGGGAGAGGGCGAGGGCCGACACACGGCCGAGGGAGGGAGAGGGCGAGGGCCGACACACGGCCGAGGGAGGGAGAGGGCGAAGGCCGACACACGGCCGAGGGAGGGAGAGGGCGAGGGCCGACACACGGCCGAGGGAGGGAGAGGGCGAGGGCCGAGACACGGCCGAGGGAGGGAGAGGGCGAGGGCCGAGACACGGCCGAGGGAGGGAGAGGGCGAGGGCCGAGACACGGCGGAGGGAGGGAGAGGGCGAGGGCCGAGACACGGCGGAGGGAGGGAGAGGGCGAGGGCCGAGACACGGCGGAGGGAGGGAGAGGGCGAGGGCCGAGACACGGCGGAGGGAGGGAGAGGGCGAGGGCCGAGACACGGCGGAGTGAGGGAGAGGGGGAGGGCCGAGACACGGCGGAGTGAGGGAGAGGGGGAGGGCCGAGACACGGCGGAGGGAGGGCGAGGGCCGAGACACGGCGAAGGGAGGGCGAGGGCCGAGACACGGCGGAGTGAGGGAGAGGGGAGGAGCCGAGACACGGCGGAGTGAGGGAGAGGGGAGGAGCCGAGACACGGCGGAGTGAGGGAGAGGGGAGGAGCCGAGACACGGCGGAGTGAGGGAGAGGGGGAGAGCCGAGACACGGCGGAGTGAGGGAGAGGGGGAGAGCCGAGACACGGCGGAGTGAGGGAGAGGGGGAGAGCCGAGACACGGCGGAGTGAGGGAGAGGGGGAGAGCCGAGACACGGCGGAGTGAGGGAGAGGGGGAGAGCCGAGACACGGCGGAGTGAGGGAGAGAGCGAGACACGGCCGAGGGAGGGAGAGAGCGAGACACACACACACACACCGCGGAGGGATGGGGAGACGATGGCCAAAATGTAGCACATCTGAAATAAGACCAAATGAACCGGGAATGAGGAAATGTATGTCACAATCACCTAGCTCAGACTGAGTCGGTGTTCTGACAATCACGAAGCATGTTGACCACACTGACTGTCAAGGGACCTTCCGAATAGTTTAGCCAGGTGACCCTTTTGTGCACCCCCTATACCCCAGGACATGAAGGCCACAGGGGTTTAAGCAGAAAACTGTATTTTAAATATTAATCTCTATAGTGAATGGAATCTTAGTACACACAAACGCTTGACAAAGTCAAATTTTCACAGCATCCGGTCTGCATTGTACAATTTTTCTGTTGGCCAACAAGTATTCCACACTTCGAAACACTGTTATTATAGTAACATTCCTATCTGGTAACCAATTACCTCCATCTCAGCATTGTGCCCATGAACCTTCTGCAGCATCTCTTCAGCCTCACGCAGACGGCAGCTCAGCTGAGGAGTATGCTCTGACGGGGTCAGCTCGCTGTCATACGAATCCAGGATCGCCCTCATTCCATCTCGCTCCTGGAGAAATTGCCATGCAAAAGAATAAGTGACATACATCAGAGGTGTCAGCAAAAAAACTGGAATACAAACATGTTACATGGTATAATTAGAGCTAGCGCCTACGAAACCTGTTTTTATATCAGAGCCCACTTTCCTATCATTCAGTAAGTATGCGGAACTTCCACTTTCTACCCAAACACAAAGGTTGTAGCTAGACTTAAATACTGAGTTGTGGCTAAATGTATAGTAACACATTTATGTCTGAGTATAATAAGTTCATAACATCATTTATGCCATGCGTAAAGTATACTCAAAATAACTTATTTTACCCGTCTTTTATAATAAACATAATTTTGACCTTTTCACCATATTGGTTACGCCTAAACATCCACACACAGTTAAGTAAAATAAGCTTATGTCTGACGCCACTTGGAGACTACAACGTCTGTACTCTCTGTATTCAGATCTACCTTCTGCCACAGCCTGGATGGACTGTTTGTTAATGATTGTTAAACACATGTAAGAGGGAAAACCTGACAGATCACTAAGATGTTTGTGTGTAGATCGGAGACACTTGTTGGACTCCGACAGCTAGCGGATCTGCATTGTTCATTTGTAGAGGATAACAATAAGTTCTGTAATTGCAGTGTGAACACATGAACTGTGTTAGATTTTGCCCAGGTACTCAGACTCCAGAAGTGAAGCCAGCAACATACAGTAAGGGGCAGATGCAATTAGCCGGACATCGCCTGCAGACATGTACGGCTGATACGGTGTAGAAATTGTCCTTTGCAGCTCTATGGGGCAGAATGGAATATGAGCAGAGATTTCAGCAAAACTCTGAAGCGATGCATCTCCGCAGACTGTTCCAGAGACACATAGCGGGTTATGGATTCTGCTCCTAAGTACATTAAATACCCAAGGACGGATTTGTGAATATTAAATTAATCTCAGGGATGCTTTAAGTGGTGCATAGATGACTTTTTAAAGTGGGACTCTAACCATTAGCGAGTTTAAATATTTTCTACAAGGTTTCTGAAATTATAGGTTTCAAAATAATAAAAATAAATAAGCAATTCAGGAGTTGATCACTGCAAACTGCCATATTTCTGTGAAATATAGGAATGGGTTTTGCAATGTCTAGGAAGATACATAAACTCACTTTTTCTGTCATGCAGGCTGAGAGTGGTGCCCACCACTAGATACCCTGGCAATTCAAGCTGCCAGTCCAAGCCTATACCCGCTGGATCTCATCTCTTAACTCATTTTTCCCACAATAAAGTTAGCAGTCAATATAAAAGCATATCCAAACTGCTAAATTGGGATTGTCACTATTTCACAATGATATTGCCGAGCACAGCACAAAGTGTCAGCTCTATTTAACAGACAAAATACGCTGGATCAGTATTGTTGCTGTTTAGATTTAGCCTGGAGAACATCAGAGCAGGAGCTATTTATTCCTGGAGCCCTTGCCCTACATTATGAGATACATCCTGGCCGGTATCCAGACACAGCCTGTTTTACAGCTACCGAACATCACGCTGGCAATAGATTAGATCTAGATTGGACCTACTTAACAAATGAGCCCTACTAACATTTTACTGTTACTTAGCTTCATAATCTGTCATCTTCTAAAGCTGCGGCTCTGGAACTCCACCAAACATTTCCTGCATACTTTTAATCTGCAGTGCATCACGGCGATTGCCAAATGAGAATTCCACAACGTGATCTGTGAAAAACGGGCACATGCGCTGCTGCTTACAGACGTTGTGACACTGAGACCCTATCAACCATCTTAGCAGAAGACTGGACAAGAGGAAGCTACTGTGTTCCAAATAAGTTATCATCATGATAAATGGACGGCTTATGCTTTCTACTATACAAAAAGCACAGGTTTTGCTGCATCAACAAGGTTGAAGGAATTTCACATGTGTTGCCAACAAGTAGTGACTGCCAAAAGGCCGCTCCAGCCTGTCTGCGGCTAGTGAGTTAGCGATGACTTTGATGATCTAAACGCTGAGAAAGCTGTCAGATAAGTGACATTATCAAACTTGTTTACACTTTGCAGGAATTGTGTTACTCTCCCTGCTACAGCGCTGCCTCCCTTGTGGATTTCACTCCATCATGTATCTGTTCCTATTTCACACCTAAAGGGGATCATGAAGCAGATGTAATCTAGAGAAAGAGGCTATTTTCCTGATTAATAATACAGGATATACTGCCTTGCCTTAGGGAACCAACAAAAAAAAAACAACTGTTGCTACTTCCAAAAGCAAATCATATGCAGTTAGTTACAAAGAAACTTCTTACGCAGTTCAAATCACAGGGAAGGTGCACAGGACAGTGTTTAAAGCATCCAAGAACTCCCAGGTCTATTTATTACAGGATAATAGGGCATTCATCCAGTGTGAATAGGTATTTCTGTTGATGATGGGCAGGGACAGGCCGGGCTGGGCAGGGGTCCCATAGTGGGCGACCTTGGGCTGTGCCACCTAAATTTTTTTTTTTCCCTTTCAAATGCTTCTAATAGGCTGCTGAGTCAAATCTCATCCCCCCCCCCCCCCCCCCCCCCCGGGCTAAAATGTGCCAGCCCTCTCCTGAGGATAGGGATTTGTCCTATAAATCTAAATGTCATCATCCGTGATAGCAATGCTGTCAGTGATCAGATTAGCTGGGTATCGTCTGCGACAGATTCCCCCATACAAAAGATTTGATTTCCATTCCCGACCAGGGTCTTATCTGTGTGGAGTTTGTATGTTTTCCCCATGTCTACATGGGTTTTCTCCAACACTACAAAAACCTACTAGTAGGTTAATTGGCTGCTATTAAATTGACCTTAATCTCTCTCGGTCTGTGTATGTATGTTAGGGAATTTAGACTGTAAGCTGTATTGGGGCAGGGACTGAAGTAAATTAGTTCTCTGAACAGCGCAGTGGAATTGGCAGCGCTATTAACTGGACATTTACGGGCAGATTCAATTCAATACTAACGTAATTTTAACGCAGATTGAAATTACCATAGTAACGGTAATAATGCGCAGGTATTACCGTAGAAACAGTAACAGTGCTCGGCCCACGTTGTTCTAAAGAACAATGTAGGGAATTGAATCTGCCCCTCAAAATCTGTCCAACATGTCAAACCCATTTGTTAAACACTTACATGTTTATCGCTGTGTTGTAACTTAAAGAACATATGCAGTGCATAGAACCTTATGCGACTGGATTACAGGGCTCTAGGTACACAGAGAGGACACTGTTGTTTCCTGGTGACCATCGTATCCATGAACAGGTGAGTGTACTAGATCAGTCCACACCGGCTCTGCTGATTCACACTCAAGTCAATGTGCAGCAAAATACACTCCTCTGTATGGCAATGAGGAGAAAATCCCCATTCCAAACACCATTTACTGCTTGCCGCTATGTGTGCAGCTCCCGTTCACAATATGTCTCCCAACCTTCTGACCGGCTCGGTCCCAGGCAGCGGGGCAGAGCTCTCTAATCAGGACAGTTGTGAGTTATGATCTACTAGAAGATTTTCATAGAACAGCTGCAAGACAAAGGCACTTTACAACCGAGTAGAAGCTAACGAGCTGTGCAGAGAACATGGCTGATCGTATAAAAAAATATATATATAAATAAAATAAAAAAGTCAGTGGCTGTTAATGTTTAGAGTCACAGCCACATGATGTGAATTGTTCCCAGAGATGGAGAAGGGTCAAGCAGACACACTTATAGGAGAGATGACCCGAGCACAGGGCCTGACCTCTGAAACTGCAGGAAGAAGATCCTGAGGCTCTGACCTAACCTGAGACCATCATTCTCAGTTACTGGAGTCCCAAGTCCCTATAAAATAGATCGTTATTATTTACGGAGTGGTAAAATGTCCCTTCCAGGCAGAGACAATGCCAAGGAAGGGAATTTATCATAGAAACAAATTGAACGTTCAAAATGGACTTACATGATGCAAACATGGGGAGAGTTAAGAAAAATGTTCATGGGTGTCTGAGAGGTAATGACTTTAAAGCTAAAATACACTGCCACTAGTACAATGTTAATGATGTTACAGGGGCAATCTTTGTAAATAAGGTTTATTTTAAAAAGAAATGGTGACAATCAGTGCACTGAAGCTCTGCTAATAACAAGTGTGACAATACAGAAACAAGAGCCAAGCACAGTGTATATTACACTTAAATACTGCCTAGGAGATAATAGCACATATATATATATATTTACGTGTGTTACAGACTCTCCTCCACAGGCATGAGGACATTGACTGTATGACCAGGGGTGGAGCCTTACATGCATAATCTGTACTAAAGTCTTGTAAGTGCAATATATTTCTATATTTTTCCCAATATTACTAAAAAAAAAGGCTTGATCATTGGAAGTTTTAGCTTTTATACCTCAAGTCTGGTTGACTTATGCAAGAGGTTCACCAATGTGGCAGTGAGGGAAGAGGAGAGGTTTGGCGCGTTCCCTTGATCTCGGTGGTGGCCTTGGTGAGCAATGTCTCCACTGTACCAATTACTGAAACTGACTGAACATATTGTGTTGTTCTCTTGAGTTATTACAGACTAAGCGCTAAATCTTGTCCTTGTAGCTATTTAACGTGAGTGTGTGTGAGACTGGGAGTGTGCCAGTGTGTAAATAAGACCGGAAAACCCTACTTGAGAAACTCTGTCTTTTTATGTCTACCACTAAATGCTTCTACTCTATGATTATGGGTATAGATAATTCCAAGACCTGTCACCTGCATGCAGCTGCATATTACTCAGATATCTGAGCGGGCAACAGGTAACTGACCCTATATTACAGCGGTATAGTTTATTATTACAGTTGTTGATATTTAAGGCGCCATAGTGCTCTGTAGCACCAGAAAGGGGAGAAAACAAGATACAAGGGATACAAAATGCATGCAGACAACAAAAGGATAGAGAGCCCCCTCTCTACCATGGTAGGCAATGGCACAGGATAAGTCCTGTAGGCCGGAGGTGGTTATCGGAGGCGAGGGTGTGAGGAGAGTATGTTGAGAGGACATTTGAGGCGTATGAAGGACTTTGCCAGTGAGGTCCTTTAGTCTGAATTAGTGTTTGCATCACATATTGAAGATAAATAGGAAAACAGGATCACAAAATTATCTCAGAGGCAAAGCGGGTTATTTATTTAAAGCGCTACGGAATTTACTGGCGCTATATAAATAAATGTTGATGATGTCGTAAGGTTCAGTTTATTTATGATGCTCTCAGTGGGAAGCTGCATTTGACAAAACCAAAAACATACTGAGCGGTTAATTGGCTGTTATCAAATTAACCCTCGTCTGTGTGTCCATGTGTGTCTGTTTGGGTGTGTTGGGGAATTTAGACTGTTAGCTCCAATGGGGCAGGGACTGATGTGAACGAGTTCTCTGTACAGCGCTGCGGAATCAGTGGCGCTATATAAATAAACGATGAAGATGACGACTAATCAATGCTATGGGCAACAATTACAGTCACACATACAGTCTGTAAAGACATACAAGCTAACAAGACAAACACAAATGGAGCGTCGGAACTAAAACTGTCAAATAACCACAAATATACATTTTCCTAATAAATATATATATTAAAAGACAATGATGTGACACTTCATATCTAAAAATGAAATTTTAATGGCACTTTTCCTTTGAGAAAGCCACATCAATCTGCATCTCTCCTGGTGAAGACTCTCCGCTGTGGTTCAAGACGCTGTTCTACTTTAATGAGGTCACTAAGTCATCTAATAATCACTACTGACACTTAATGTGCTGTGTGAGAGGCAATGCATAGTGAGTGCAACATTAAGAAATAGATGGAAAAAGCGCTGAGAGGAAAAGTAAAAAAAAAAAAAAAAAAAAAAGAGCAAGCAGGAACAGGAGCAAAGGGGCAGGATGTAGTGAGAGGAGAGCGGAAATCAGAGATGTGCTTTAATTGAAGTGGCTTTAGAGCGGAACTAGGGGAGAATACAGAAAGGAGTACTGAGAAGCACAAGAGACTGCTCAACACGTGCACAGACACCAATGAGGCTGGAAGGCAACAATGCTTTTACAACACAAAATAGGTGGAGGGCTGGGTTGCTCACAAACACGCCGGAGAGGGGAAGAAACAGAGGAAATGAAAACAATTTAACATTCCATATACAAGATCTAGGCATTCATGTAACAGGGATAAATGGGTAATTAGCACAGCCTCCGCTATTACTCCCTGGGCTCTCACTAGGTAAGCAGCAATGTACAATTTATACTGCTGGTGTACAGTGATTCTATATTTAAGGCTTTGGATGACTAACGGTTCACTTTACTAAGAATTCCGCCCAACAACAAAACAAAGCTAGACCTTTATATGCACATTAACATGAACCAGGCAGCTGCTAAATATAATGGCATGACATGCAATCTTCTATACATTATAATTTATGAAAAACCAAAATAATCTTCTGCTGGGGGTGGGAAATTCTGTATAATACACAATTTTCCTGCTGGACGTTGAAGTGATGGTGGCAACCTCAGGACCCACAATTTATACTGGTATTATTTATAAAATGTATGGTTATACATTAATACACAAGCGGATCCTAATATAACACCAATTTTGCCTGTCATTTTAGCTCCGAGATACAATGACCACTTCCCGATCTCTAAAATTAGGATTTGAATTTGCTAAAGATTTAGCTAAAAGCAATTTATATCCTCATGGAAATCCTGGATCCAGCGGATACGAATCACAAAGAAACTTATATGATTTTTTTAAAAACGACAATGAAAATGGTTTATATAAATGACGCCTGTCTGCAAGTATACTCACCTGCTATCCCAATCAACCTTTATACACATCATTACTACTACTAACTATATGGGCTGTTTATTTATTAATCCAGGTCAGTAATAGACTTACCTAGAAATGAGACAGTGGGCAATGAGAAGCTATAAATATTATAACTATTGTAGTATTAAAGGAACTTTAAGTCACAACTCTCATCAACTAATATAAGCTGAAATACATTTTGTTTTAAATTTAAAAAAGCAAAATTTAGGAATAAAAAAAAAAACTATCTGACCATATTTGAAGCTACAGATAGTATACATCAGTGAAGATTCACACTAGTCATCATCAACATCATTTATTTATATAGCGCCAGCAAATTCCGTAGCGTTTTACAATTGGGAACAAACATTAATAAGACAATACTGGGTAATACCTACAGAGAGGTAAAAGAACCCTGCTCGCAAGCTTACAATCTATGGGGCAATGGGAGTTAGAAACACAAGGGCATGTGCTACATCATATTGCACAATGGAAAGCTACAATGCAAAGATAAAAGTATTGAGTGGGCTGTGTGTGTGGCAGTGTTGGTCAGAGGGTTGTTGTCTTGTGTTAGCTGTGTAGAGGGTGGTAATAGGGTCATCTAGGGAGATTAAGATGCTGGTTGAGGAATATCATAAACTTGTCTGAAGAGGTGGGTTTTCTAGGGTCCTGTCTGGCTACAGTAATTTTCAAAGAGCCAGAGTGGGCAACTCCTGGCAGTCTCCATTAGTCATGACTTCGGAGTATGTATGTGTGGGGCATATCTTGTTTGTTTTTCACCGGTACAAATAGGTGGGAACTCCAGGGGCTCTTGCATTATCACTCTGGGGTATTTATTTTAATGGCGCCACTGCAATTTACAGCCTCTGAGCCGGAACACATTTGCATTTCAGTTTTTAAACTGGTTTATGAGGAAAGTGTAATCTAATCTCTGAGACAGAGCCAGTCAGTAAGGAAGATTCTCAGGGGTCACGTGATTGTAAAAGAAGGAGGGGGAGGGTTTAACAAGCATGCTGAGAAGAGGGGATTCTAAAGCCATATTTTATGTGACAGTGGTTGCCATGGTAGTCTCATTAAACTCAGCAAAACTAAATCATTAATAGCAGCTTGAAGGAAAAATGTAAGGAAAACAGTCTTCTTGCAGGTATCCACAGTGATTTATGTTAAACAAAAACAAAAAATGTTTTCATTGGATTGCTGCCTAAAACCATGCGATGTGATGGACAGAGGTGGACGAAAAATAGTGACAACAATGTACTACGTTTATAGCCCCAAGAAAAATAACTAAAATAAATCTTAACATTCATGGGTAGCAAAACTGACACTTATGTAATCTGGACCATGATGAACAAAGATTGAGAGTCTTTTTTATGATTAAGCAGCGATACGGCTAGTTTTATATCCCTGCTTTCCACAGTAACGTTTTTTCCGGGCAAGTCGGGTCAATCTGCATCCGTGTGATCGGGGTTTGCCAGCATGCGCTGTGGAAGCCAGGACTTGGGCTGCCTGTTCTACTTTAGTTACAAAAAAAAAAATTCTAATTTTTCTTTGAAAAAAATAAC
Source organism: Mixophyes fleayi (assembly GCF_038048845.1). Classification (NCBI taxonomy): domain Eukaryota; kingdom Metazoa; phylum Chordata; class Amphibia; order Anura; family Limnodynastidae; genus Mixophyes; species Mixophyes fleayi. The sequence continues at coordinate 29,871,084 of NC_134408.1, read as the reverse complement.
AAAAAAAACAAAAAAGTAATTGATTTGGATCGTCCAAATTAAAAAAAAAAAAAAACAAACAAAAAACAAACCTCCTCCTTCAGGTATTCTCCCCTGCTATCCCAATCCTGAAATGCATTGCATGACGAAGCCTTGGCAGAAACCCCCAGTAATAGCCAACACCGCCCCATAGGCGAAGCCCTAAATCCAGTGAAAAGATCAATATTGCGACAAAATAAATCTGGCCCCAGTCCACACAAACTCCACCTTTTCCGCAACTAAACCCTGTTTAACCTCCCCAATTGAGGGCACACCTACCTTCAGATAAGCCCCACCCCTTTCAGGGTATGGCAATTCTGAGAGTATTCCCTAAAACACTAATAATGGATAGGTTTAGATTAGATAAATAAACTGTCTTGAAAAGGAGCATTTGACAACTAGAAAAAAAACAAAAAAAAACGGACATGACCCTAAGCAAACACAACTTATAAAGTAATCGTTTTATACACACACCACAACACATTAGTTATATATATCCACATATTGGTTTAAACATGTTATATTTACTTTGTATTACAACTGTATAATGCATGCCTGCATGAAGTTAGCTATCTTCTGGCCGGCTACTAACAGCCACGAGCACTAATGGGAGCGATATCCCATAAACTGTCAACAGCTTCCTGTTCCCCTGTGACAGTATTCCTGCTTTCAAGAAAGGCTGCCGATTGGATTTGCAAACTCATATATCAGAGGAAAATTCAATTAGCTGTGAAGTGTCTCCGGAAAGTCCGTGAGACACTTCGTGGTGGAGATTTGACAGAAATTTCTGCTCAATTTTCCATGCACCCCACAGAGGTACGAGGAAAATGAGCGTAGATTCCTACTGTGATTGTCAGCGATGTGCGCAGCGCAATGTCTGCGCACCACATAGACGGCATTTCAATTCCCCCCATAGTGTCATGGGATCTTGAGCTTAAACAAACATTAAAAAGGTATTGTGGAAGGAAGTACCAGAAAGAGAGGGAGCGGCAGCGTTTCATAGGTCATCAAGAATGGTGTGCACTGAAAATTGTACATTGCAATTAGGCTTTTTTACGCATGGTGTAATACAGATGTTAGTTTTTCTTTTCTTTTTTTTACTAAAAAAATAGGTAAACTTTATAGGACACTTCTATTTTCTAAGTTAAGGCAAATACAGAGGAACACAGTTCTGTATGAAGAATAGCCATAAAGTGAAAATAAACCGACTTTAGAAGCAATATAATTAATATTTCCCTTTATGGGGGCCTTGCTTTGTATACAGGGGACTGGTTATTAGCAAACGCTGAATATTTACTTTATTATCTGATACACACAGAGAAATATAAATAATACAAACACTTGAAAACGCGCCTGAGAAGTATAGCTGCCTAACGTTGTTTCAATGGGGCATTTAGTTGTTGCGCTAATGTCTTTCTCAAATACACGACTACCTATCCTTAGCGTAAAGAATCTACCTAATTAGCAGCGAAGCAGAGAAAAGCGTGAAAATCAATAAGGGAAAAATTAAAGTTACAAATCTAACTGAAGCCAGGCATGATCCCTAGCGAGAATCTGTTCCTAGGGTAAAGTTTATCTAGTGTCATAATTTTATTGAAATCCTATATCTTGCTATTGACTTTTATGGTTTCTAGCAAGACACGAGGGTTATCATTATTGGAAGCGCAATGCTGCTCTGAGGGACAAGAAGAAGGCCTTTTCTACCCGGTTTTCTAAACAAGCTGTAATTGCCTGCTTTATTGATCAATAAATCTCAAAAGCGCCTCCATTCACAGGCATTGCATTCCATTCAGTCCACTGCTCTGTTTACTGTTTGGAAGAGGAAGAAAAAAAATAAAGTTTTGAAGAAAAAAAAAAAAAGAAAAAAAGAGATTTGTATTGTCATTAGCGCAAAGCGCGGGGACGGAATATTCTGCTTCTTATAATGGATTTTTGTTGGTTTATTTCTGAGAAAAGACAAACACATTCTATGTGAGTGTACAGAGAACTATTCTGCTGCGGAGGTATAAATACCATCATTTTCAGCCTGGCCTGCCTGCTCTGCATAGTTAGGACCTGTGTCTACTTTTACTCTTCTCATTTTTTTTTTTTCCTTATAAAAAAAAAAGACCAAGAGAGAATTAATGCAGTTTCCACACCCATGTGCACATATCATAAATCATTCTTTCCTTGGTGCATAAGGTGACCAATGTAAGAGAATGAATGTCCTTATCATGTTGTACCGAAATTTCTACAAAAGGCAACTTCAAACCATTTCCCATTCTCATACGGTTGGTGAAAAATACCTAATATACACTAATTATTATTGCTTCAAAATACTAAATCCGTAACGAAGATATTTTTTTTTAAAAGAAGTGTCTTGTGGGGTATATTTTCCACCCATTACATTACGAGGTACTAAATAAAGCTCCTGATCCATTGAAATAATTACAGGAGCAGTTACAGATTTTAAAGAATTGTCCCTTGAAATTTGAACATCCTGCCCTAAAATCACCCTGGAATTGCTGTATGTACCAGAGGCAACTGGTACCGTCCAACCTCCCGCAAGTTGGGACTAACGTGTCCCCTCAGACTGTGAGGTATAAGACAACAGTCTCTTAACTCACTAGAAACATCACTGAAGTACTTTGTGAGGTACACATTGGAGGCAGCCATTTTGTGAGCTGAACCAATATTTAAACACAGCCTTCTCATTTCCTATGAGCCAATTGTCATCTGAAGTAAAACAACTGCCAGAAGCAGTACTAAATTTAAAGAAATATGAGCAGTGTTGTATTTTTTTTCCCAGCACTCCAAAGCCCTAGTTAAGAATCATATTTCCCCACATCATTAGTCCTACACAACTATCAATGCCTCTCACGGTAAAATGAGCAAACAAGTTGGGAAGCTTGGCTGAGCAGATCTGGAGCACAGGAAAGGGCAGATCAGAAGCATGGCTGAAACCATCCCTATTATTAGATTATCAAATTGGAATTCTGTGAGGTATGCTTGGATTAAAGAATAAGCATCCCCCCTCCCAACCCCTAACCATGCTCCAATCTGCCAAATCCAATCACAGACAGTCCCATCTCAGCAAAGCCACTCCTATTGTCTTACAGGCTATGCCCCCAAAATCCAGGAATTTGCCCATTTTCCAAAAAATAGGGACTTTTGGAAGGTGTATTAGCCTTTACTAGCCATAGTGACCATGTTGTTGCCGATTAGTTTTGCTTTACAGAGTGATCTTTAAAAGTTATGAAGCATTTAAGAAAATATTCAATAACGTTTTTAAAGTAAACCCAATCTTGGCACCACATGACTAAGCAGACATATCTGCTATAAACCGAACATTTTTCGCTACCAGAATTATTACAAAGAATGTCACAATACCGTTAAACACGTACTTTTCATTCCAATGTCCCCCTAGAGAGTGTCTGCCCTAGTACACATTATGACTGTGTATTCCATATGTGTGTTTTCATTCCCATAGCATGTCTGTGCTCACCCCCATACTGTGTATGGAATATTAGCTTTAAGATTGGTACTTTATGAGATTGTGTAATATTATTTATTACACTGTAGGTGAGGTATTCATGCTACTCCTAGGGCTTCCTATTGTTTACTTATGCCAAAAGAGTAAGTCTATGTGTATTCTAGGTCTGTAAAAACAATACATCAATGATTATGTTATTAGGTAGACCAGACTATTGTTTAACAGAAACTATCTTTGTTTACCTCTACAACAGGAGATCTAGCTAGGGGTAGCGACCTCTCCTCTGTTAAAATCTAGACAGGCAAGTGTTATGTTTAAAACACAATGGAGTGAATAGTCTGCATTACATGATGCTTTAACCATCTTATATAGATTGTGTATATCTGGCCCTGCTGTTTACATTGCAAGTTAACCACAGATTACAGGCTAAAAATGAGAAACTGTAATATTGTGCTTTTAGCTACATCTGTAGGCAAACGAGATAATGTTTAGTAGTATATTCACAAGCCCGACATGGTGGCTTTGTGTGTCTGGTTTAAGCACCTTAATTAGGAAACATGTATTGTATTCCTATGCCTGAATATTCTAAGACACAGCAGACAGTCAACACACCCCTACAGCCTGAGGCTATTCTGTGGGTATAAGAAAGAGCAGTGGAGTGTCAGGGGGGTTGATAGAGGAAAGATCAGGCTGATGTAGGAGGTAATGGTCCCTTCCAGCTGACAGAGGACAGAGATCGGGAGAAGGTCTGCGAGGACCCTTGTTCCTCTTCCTTTGGATAAGTTACCCCAGGTCTTGGGCTCGCCAAATGCGAGGTGCCAATGAAGCCGGACCGCTGCCCTGCTGGCAGTCACTGGGGCTTCGCACTCCCAGGAAAGCGTAAGCCTATAGTCGGATTTCCCAAGATGGCCATAATAGGACCGGTATTGTACTGTATGTACTACTCATGTCCATTGTGCATACCTTTAATTGTTACTCCTGTACATATGTTGGTTTTGTGCCTGTTGTTGCTGTTCCATTAATAAAAGCTACTATTGGTTAAGTTGGATATCTGCCTGGGTGTAAGTATTTACCCACGTAAAGGAGGACACGGTAGGCTGTTCAGCCTTAGTAGACACCATTCCCTCACAAAGAATAAAAGACACAACAAGCAAAATCTGGCATCTTGCACTTGGTCTACCCTATTTAGAAACACAGTTACATAGTAAGGTTGTAATAAGATGCGTTTAACACTTTATACATTCTAAGTGTATTGATTTAGAGGAAATTTCCAAAAATATGATACATTTCCTAGACCAATCAACTCTCAAAGCCCCCTACTAATTATAGCTACCTGTAGAGAACATTTCTTATTAAAAAAAAAAAAAAAGTCCAATGCCAATCTTTTTTTGAATTTAAAGTAGTGACTCTGCCATCAACAGCTCATGTGGTTTACACAATGGTAATTCTAAGTTTGCATCACAAGCCCTCTTTTTAATGCATCCCAGAAATGTATTCTCCTTTGCAGCTGCTGCCTGACACTGTGTGCTAATACTCAGATTTAGGTTAACTAACTTTCCTAAGTACTTTTTCATCTCAGTTTTACCCTATTTATATTCCAATAAATGTGTAATTATAATAGTTATGACCACAACTATATATTTATCTACATTAAATTTCATCCGTTGTGCAAAATCTCTGTTTGCTATTTTATCTAAATGTTTCTGTAGCAACTATACTGATGTGTGTGTCTAACCCTTCACAGCTTACTGGTATCAGCAGTGGTGGAAGTGGGCTGGTACACGGTGGTATGCCTTACCGCCACTTCTCCTGCTGCCTTCATTGTAAGTCTATCCATTTCAATTCACTTACATTTTCCATACCACCACTTCTAAATTTCTATGCTCAATTTTGATAGCAGCCAATTAACCTACTAGTATGTTTTTGGAGAGTGGGAGGAAACCCAAGCACCCAGAGGAAACCCACGCAAACATGGGGAGAACATACAAACTCCACACAGATAAGACCATGGTCGGGAATTGAACTCATGACCCCAGTGCTGTGAGGCAGAAGTGCTAACCACTAGGCCACTGTGCTGCCCAATTCCTGCTTACTTCAATAAAGCAAGCTGAGGACCCCGTTATCCACCAATGTGCTGCAATGCTGTTTGTGTCTATGTTCCGCTGACATTCTCTATCATGGGGCGCACAACAAGTGTAGAATTGCGCTGCTACTATTCCAGCATTTCACCTAACTTACAAAAGCTAATTGGTCAACCAGATGTCACATTGAATTGCCAATTTGTTTATTGTAACACTTGTTATTCTCACATTAAAATGTCTGCTAATATGTTATTACAGATAGGTCTCTCTTTCTGTGGTTCAATGTCCATCAGACCAGTCTACATGCCTTGTACTAGAGTATTATTGAACCATTGGGTATGAGATATTACTATAACCAATGCTTTCTTATTTAATCACCTTTACCTTTATACAGATATATTTTATTGTCATACTATATTATACTAAATATATATTTTTATATGTGCTTGGAACAGTATTTACTTAAAATACGTTTAAAAAATTCATCATCTGGTGTCTGCGTTTAAGAGTCTACAAGCGTCAATCATCCAACTTTGCTTTTCTATAATTTGGCTTTCGTAGCTACCTACAAAATGTTTCATAGAAGCTCAAGTCAACCATTACCATATTGTGATCACTAATCCCTTAATGCCCATTCACCTGTACAATAGGATATCTGTACTTATCCAGTACCAATTCCAGTAACGCTTCCCATTTAGTTGGTTCTTCTAACACTTTTTTTTTTTTTTTTTTTTTTTTTTTTTAAGTAGCTGAAACCATTGTCCCAGTTTATATCAAGATAGTTACATTCACCCAAAGTTTCCTTTGCTGCCCTTTCAATTTGTAATAATTGAATTTCAGTACAGCGTTCTAAGTGTAGATTTATGGGAGCAATTTACATACAGTACAAACATTACCAAAGCAGACTGCATTCTAATTAAGAGGCTCTGGACAAAGTATAGGATCTCCTCTACTGAGGGAACACTGGTATAACACTCTTGTTTACCCTTCCCTCCCATGACTCAGTGGCGACAAACAGAAGGAATTATTAATCAATGCAGGCAGTCCGTTTTAATGAATACTCTGCAGTACTTGAAATATCAACTTTTTCTCTCATTAGGCCGAGAAAGCGCTGATAATTAATACAAGAGTAGATGTATAGGCAGTGAAATGGAGGGAGGGAGGGGAGAGGAAATGTTTGCAACCAGATGTGACTTTTGTATCATATCCACCATTATTCTCTATTCTGCGTTTTTCCAATCAAATAATTACTTCAAAAGCGCACAATGGCGAGACAAAACAAAATGTAAAAATAAAAAGGATTCATCTCTTTGTACACTGCACAATCTGTACTTGTGAAGACAATTCAGCTTCCAACGTCTTCCTTTTATCCAAATCTATTTATCTAATCTAGAGAAAATACTGACACAGAACAAACACATTTCAATAAATGATAGGAGTTCTATTGACAGGACAAGTACATTAAAATACAAGCAGCTATTCTCTGAACAAAACAAAATAATAAAGTACAAAAAGGAAACATATGTGATGTCCTGGACAGAGCTTTGCTCCCATACACAAACTTCCCCAAAATACACAAAACCTACAGATACACCCTCAGACTTATACCTTAATGTCTGACTGAACCGATAAGTACCTACTGTATCCAAAACCCACTGCCATCTTACTCCCTGTCACCCAAACAGCTGCTCCATGTCCTCACCGCCGCTACCTCCATCAGGGGCTGGATTCTTAATAACAACTTCGGTTGCAAAGGGGCCAGCAACTAAATTACTTGCAGTCTCAGCATTTTGCCCACTGTAGGCTCCCATTAAGATACTGCCCTAAAGATGTAGAAGTTTCTGCTTCATCCATGAAAAGTTCAATTCTAGGGTTAAATTTGAAGTCTTCTTCTGGGACCTATTCAGATTGGCCTAAAGTCTTGTTGACATACTGAGTAATGAGTTAACAGCCAGTATTTGTCTTTTACAGGGAGCACTATACATATGCCTGTGTAAAGAATGAAAAGGGTACCACATTATTTGGCTCCTACGTCAACATACAGGTTACCCCTGCCATGTCTCAACAAGTCACCTGTGAATAATGCAGAACTGGATTTGATAAGCCCTAAACTGGACACTGTTTAACGATTCTTCATCATCTCTGTAAAAAAAAATCCAACCTACATATGTTAAATAGAAAAACCTCTGCATTTACGTCATGAAATAAAGTCAGTATATTCAGTTTATCCTTCTATCCTGCCATCCAGTAAACACTGCCAACTTTATAGGACTCCAGAAAAAAAAAGCACTCTCCATTCAATCATGCTGCTTGGTTAACTTTGCTAAAACAAGCACCCTCGCATATAATACATATTTATTAGTATTTATAGAAGCGTTCTGCTCCAATAATAATTGCTTCATTACGGACAGCGGCAGAAATCTTTCTGATGAACAGGCGTCTGCTCAGGAATGCACAAGCAGGGTCAGTGTCCAATCTACTGAGACAGAAGCCTGCCTGTGACTACCTCTTCATGCCACGCCGGAATGGTAGGGACTCAACGCTTTATTCATAATCAATACATATTAAATGTTCACAGAACAAAAGAATGGGATACACATTTACTGCAGAGAAAGGAAGATTACCAATGCACGTATGTAATATATCACTATCCACATCTTGTGTGATGTGAAAAACGAATGCCTTATCTGCAACACAGAAAGTGAAACTACAGCCAGAAATCTTAAATCCGAGAAAATTTTGGAGAAATGTTTCATTATATCTGTGCCATCCCATAATCCATCGTTCCAACTGCAGCTCTCTATGGTGCCAGCCCTATGTATCATCATCATCACCATTTATTTATATAGCGCCACTGATTACGCAGCGCTGTACAGTGAACTCATTCACATCAGTCCCTGCCCCATTGGGGCTTACAGTCTAAATTCCCTAACATACAGACACAGGCAGACTAGGGTCAATTTGATAGCAGCCAATTAACCTACTAGTATGTTTTTGGAGTGTGGGAGGAAACCGAAGCACCCGGAGGAAACCCACGCAAACATGGGGATAACATACAAACTCCACACAGATAAGGTCATGGTCGGGAATTGAACTCATGACACCAGCGCTGTGAGGCAGAAGTGCTAACCATTTTGCCACGGCGCTATAAGGCAGACAACAACATTTTAACAGATCCCATAAAATGTAAGCTTGCAAGCAGGGTCCTCTCACCTGTGTCTGTATTACCCAGTATTGTTTTATTACAGTTTGTTCCAAATCGTAAAGCGCTAAGGAATTTGCTGGCGCTATATAAATGTTGAAGATGAGCAGTGCCTTCCCCTTAGCGGAGCCCCTGGACTGCACAATTGGGGTTTTTTTCTAGGGATCCCCCCAGTTTCTATGTAATGGGTCCCGGCTTACTCGGCTGAAAAAAAACGTTAACAGGTCGAATATGTGTTCCTGATGGGTAGTGGGGACCTACTGTGTGTGCTTTTATGTGGTCATTGGACTACTCTGATTTCTAGTACCCATATAATTTACAGTAAAATGTATTTTATGTCATATATAATACATGAATAGTGCAAATACTTAGATATACAGTCGTGAAGCACGTCCTTATCTTTGTCGCTTTCTGTTATCAAAGTTACAACAATATCGATGGTGTCCATTTTAGGGCATAAATCATTGTTGGCAGAGAGTGATAAAAGAAAGAATTACATGTACATAAAATGCATATGTACATAAAAGAACAATGTACATGACAGTCTGTGGACAATACCTACAGCTTCTCTACTTCAGACCTCTATTCCTCACACACAATTTTCCTCAGACAGAGATTACACTGCCCACAATACAGCAAGCGCCCTACGCAGCAGTCTGTCACAGACACCTTCCAATACACAGCTGTGTGCCACAAGAGCGCCCAAGAAATGACTGAATGCGTTTCAATCAGGAATTGTGGTCATTTTGAAGTAAAACGTGGCAGTAATAAGGCAATTTGCCCCTACTGGCAGCACTGGGATCGCACATACATGTAGCTTTCTTGTACCTTGTAACAATCGTGGTCTTTAGACATTCTCCCTGGCTCCCAAGTTATGTCTGAAATATGTTTGAGACCCATTGTTTCATATTTAATCAAAAGCAAACTTCCCTTTAATTATTATAGTAGTTGTCTTCAAAGCAAGCCAAGTACTGATTAAAAACCCGAAAATGTTATACTTAATATTATAAATAAGTATAACATTAAAACATAATAAATGGCTTATTAGCTGGTAGTGGACAATGGGTATGCAAAAAGGGGATTCATTAATCCATACATTATGTTCAAGTATGTAGGTCTAGAAGAGTTATAAACTAAATTTTAGGTGGGGAAAAAAATAAAGCAAATAAAAAAGACTTCCCAGCCAAATGAGCCATATGTAAATCAAAATATTTGTACATCTGGGAAACTTTTCAGCAAATTAGTATCTAAACAGTCAAAATTTACTTCCTACATATTATGCACAAAGCACTGGCAACATTTATCCCAGTTAGAGATTGTTTTTGCATCTACAAGGTTGGAAAAAAGCCCAACTCTTTTATATTAGACTACTACCAATCCCTTGTCCTTCAAAAACGCCTCTTCTAAGTAACAAGATTCCTTAACACCCACCTTAATTACTTCATAAAAGCTAGCACAATCAACATAAGGCTGTTAGCGCCACAGGACACAGAGTGAAACTAATTTAGTGCTTTTCCATAATGCTGCATCAGACACGATGCAGCAGGAGCTACGAGCAGCCCAGCTACAATCAGAGTTTCAAGCTGACCTCACAGTGTTTACGTGCAGAGAAGAGAGTGTCTGCACCTTGGCTCAATAACTTTATACACTTGGTCCTGTGGACTATTGAAAACTTGTATAGATTTTTGTTTTTTCCCCTCTCTCTCTTATGTAGAAATTATGGATAGTTAAACTAATGTATTCATAAAAATGAAATAATTATTATGGAACATTAAAATGCACAATGAGATGTAGGAAATCCAATGCATCAGTCAGCAAATTGTGCCTTGGACAACTCTCTATCTGCATTAAACTGCAAGCTCAGTGAACAGTTATATGTGCAATTAAACCATTACATAAAAACTACCTATTCTAATCAATCCACCTAGCATTCAAATGCTTAAAATATAAGTGGTCAAGACTGAACAATTATATGTGTAATTACACAAAGTGCAAGCAATGCTTATAATAGAAAGGGGAGGAAGCCACTTTGAGAATGCAGACTAACAATTCATCAGGACCAATTGACATCAATTTAGAGAATCATACAAACTTCACACAGATAGGTCCCTGGTTGGATACAAACCCATGGTCCTAACGCTATCAGCAATGCTAACCAATTTGCTACTTTAGAAGTTTACTACTAACAGAAATGTCACCATTTTTATTGTTCAACAAACGAGGAGCATGCAACCATAAAGTGTTTCTTTCATAATTTGTGTCCCTTCCTCACACAGCACAAGTAGCAGTAAGCTTAGTTTGCCATTACATAAACCTGCTTTTATCTTTGTCCACTGTCCTGGAAAATCGGGATTTATGCTATGCAGAATCTTTCCAGCAGAAAACCACCCTGGACTGCCAAGTTCTGACCTCTACTAAGGAACGTTATCAACAGTATCACATTCTGGCAGGTGCTCCAGAAAGCAGCTTAGAAATCACTGAGAGAGCAGAGCCAGGGCAATCACAAACTGCATGGAATAACAAACATAGCAAGCATATGTACCTTATCTTGACATAAAATGGCACACATGAAAAGAAAAAAAATATAGTTCTATTAATTAAATACAGAATTTTTTTTCATTTTTATTTTTTTTTTAAAAAGAAAAAGATCAAGCACTTAGAAAACCACTAAATCCCAACGTAAAAAATGCATTGTTTATTGTTAAATCATCCTGTGGCAAGAAGGGTTTTCTCTGGCACCTAGTCAGAGTGTTTACAGCTTGTTTGGAGCTCGGTGTGCCAGTATTGACCACTCCTACTGGCGCCCTTGGTCAAATCTGCAGCTTGTTGGTTACTCTGGCTGGATACGCCTGACCACCAATTTTTGAGCTGTTACACACATACAAAAACTTAAAAAGAGTGCACATTACGACTTTGCATGGTGCTTCTTGTCCTTTAAATAGTTTTGCAGGCACACACTGAGTTTTCCAGCTCCCTTAGTCTCTGGGATTACCTAGTCGGGTCTGACTCTTCTTGCTGAGACAGTCCTTTTCCTTGCTTATGGATGATAAGTGTAACGCCCCTTTTCCCGGTTAGGGTGTATATATTGTGTGAGCGGTCTGCAAATTAATTTAGTACCTTGAATTGGGCAGTACCTCCGCCTTGGTCTAATTAACAAAGGGTCTCCGTGGGGTAGTGTCCTAGTTGTAGCAACAACAGAGGGAGACCAAGAAACCCCCGCCCCCTTCACTGGACCAAAGGCACACACACAAATGAGTAATATCACACAGAAGTTAGTTCTAGAAGCCACACTGGCCCATTTATTAGTGTGGTATAAGCTTAGAAAAGGTATTTTCTATTATTTTAAATCAAAAATATGATTTGTAGTTTAGACAATTGTATATAATCTATAATTAGTACTATATAATACCTATGTAACCATACATATATATTCTCTCTTCTCTATTATCCTACATCTAAGAGGTACCTCTCTTTTAAGCACAATTATCTGGCAAATATAACGAATATCAAACAATTAACATGAAATACTTTAAACAGCATAAATAGAAAAATGAATACACTTTGGATTTCATTATCTCTCCCTTAGACAGGACCATATAGTCACTTCAATATTGTAGGCACCACACACCGCAGGTTTATGAATTTCTCTTATATGTGACTGAAAGGATAGCGAGGTAGTCTGCGCAGACTGTCATACATATAATTCAGCCTCTGCTCCCTAACTAACTGTCCCTGCACTTATCCCTTGTTAATATCTCAGTCCAGCAAAAGTGTTCCTTTACATTACAATCTTCAGGCCTCCCCACCTAGTCCCTATCTGAATACTGGTGTAATACACAATCCGTGTAAATCAGTAAACAAATAATAAGATGATCCTTATCCATATAACGATCAGTTTTTGGGGCATATTCAATTAGCATTCCCGTCTCAGATTATGTGTGGCTGCATGGGTCCAGATAACACAACATTGCGGGTTTCCGTGAGCACCCCACAGGCTTGCGAAGTCGCGGACTGGAAAGTTAATTGAATATGCCCCTTTGAGTCCAAGATGGCTTTTTCCAGTCAGGACTTCAGTCTCTCTCTTTTACAAAATATATTTTCCTTCTCAGTGTCTCTCTCTATCTCTCTGGAGTATTTCCTTTACAACAGACTTTTACTTTCAAACCACTGACAGGAATGTACTCCCCTCACTAACAGCTCCTATTTACCAATATGGCTCCTCTGTATACAGGGGTCTAATGGATACTGCTACTTTCTCTTCTCAGACTTCTCACCACTCCTCTTTCAGACCTCTGGTACTCTCACAGACTCTCTCCCCTGCCTTTCTGCTCCTTCTCCTCTTCCCCACTGCATGCTGGGAGATGCTGCTCTCTGCCTGCAGGGGAGGTATCTAAAGCACATGTGCGCCCTGCTCAGGTTGCCAGTGCTACATAAGGAATTCATAAACATGACCAAGTCTCCACTGTCAATCAGCCATTGTCCCCCAAGGTGTATTGCGGCACTTTAGTTGATTATTAACCACAATGACGGCCATACAAATAGGGATGAAGTTTTTTTTCACAGACTAAAGAACAGCCAAAAACTCTTTCTCAAATGTGGGATACCCCACCTCCCGTTCAGCAGTTTCCTGCTCAAATAAGCCACAGGGTGGTTACTGCCAGACAAGCCCCTCCAGGCTGAGTACCGCCCGGGTACTGGAAAGCATCAGTCTAGCAACAACATATTAAATACATTATAATACCATTATAAATAAAACATTTCCTGCCGCAGATGCGGGGAGGAGAGAAAGGAGACCGCCACACTGGCATTTCACTGCAGCACTTATAAAAAGTAAAGTATTAGCCCCCCGATGCACTATAGACAACTGAAGCTCCTCCAACATCCTTAGCGCATGTCATGATGGGATCGGATGTCGATAAAAAATTGGAAACATTTTCAGTAACATCACTGACCCACTCCTGTGTATGAATAAACCAATCCACACTGTGCATTTCATCACCTCCCTTCTAACATGGCAACCTGCTGCAAAGGGACATATTTAGTTATATTAAACAATCAAGTCATCCCAAGCATATTATTAAGCTCTATTATACACAAGCTTTGATATATATTAAATAGTGGCTCTAACTGTTCTTTAAATATCTGTCCAATCAACTTTTTGTTCCCAATATGTGCAGCCATAAAGGACCAAACAAACCTGCAATGGTCCAAAACTTTGAACACTAATATAACAATACTAAATTCTGAGACTGACAGTGGACATGTTAATTGCACGCACTTAACTCATGTTCATAATTAAGTCAAAGAAGCATAGTATTAATATTATTTCGATGTGGGTCAAAAGGGGCTTAAGAACCAGCTACAAAAAGTAATGCAGTAAAGGGCCTTCTAATATCATACAAAACTTACAAATGGAAGATGACATCTCACCCTAGGAATTCTGGGTAGAAATATGTAAATCACTCTTTACTTAACCCTTATAGGCTAAGCATGTATTCAAAACCATAAACCTAACTCGCAGAAAGCCTGATTTGATCATGTTACCCCCATCAGTACAAGACAGTGATCAATGGCTTCTGTGGAATATGGATGGGGAGCACTATATAATTAGTACATCTCCTTATATAAATAGTGGATATGAGCTAAAAAATTTAGAGATATAAAATGAACACTGTATGTATAATACCCCAAATAGTGTAAACAGCTAGGATGTATGAGATTTCAGCACAGGTTATCACTGTAAACAAATACATATATATCTGTATCTCTCTTTATAGACAAAAATATCTGCTTATCCATAAAAAAATAAAGTTGAGTTTTTGTTTGTAATCTATACAGCGTTGGCAAAGCAGAGATTATCAAATGGAACAAGAGGCAAGGAGGTGGTGAAGACAGATGGCTTGCCTAAATTAAAATAAGTAACGACATGATGAAACAGTAGAGTTCTGCACAGATATAGTACAATGCTAATTACCACCACAACATTCCACTCTCATCCAGAGCCTACCCCTGTGCGTCCTCTTATGGTGTGTAATCATACATACTGAAGCAGGTGTACCAGAACATGTTCTCTGTATTGATCTGCACTAGGAAACAGACCTGGAAAAAAAATTCCTATTGAGTGATTTGTTGCAGCCATGAATAATACAGAAAGTGCAACAGCTGTTTTTTTTCTTCTTCTTCACAAGTGTTAAACTTTTCTCTCAGTGGAGAGTTTGGGAATAGGGAACGGCTGTACAGACAGTGCACCGGCGTAAGAGTTTAACAAAGCAGCATTGATTTGTTAGGCTTTTGTTGTTTATTTTCCTTCATCACACACCAAAATCCACCCAACCACATCCACTTTCCGACAAAGCCCTACCGTCTATCAATTCACTAGTGGCATTTTTGGAGTTTTCATTTTGCTTTGCCCTATAAATATCCTTTATGCCTCAATATAAATTTGGATTATTTTTTTCACCTTGCTTATTCAACAGAATAAAACTGAATGGACACTTTTTAATCCCTTCAAGAACAAAAGTGGGTTACACCCATTCTTATGGTTTTGTACTATGCCTTGCGGACTATATTTCTTTTCTTAATTTCTTAATCTACCCAAGCAAATTAAAGATTGTTTGTTTTTTGGGGGGACATATATAAGTATTGGCTTTTGGTAAGATACTGACTGAAAAACAAAAGTACACAAAAATACAGGGTTACTTTTACATACTCAGACCAACCCCTTAAAATGACCTTGAAATATTTTTGTGAAATCTCGCGTGTGACATTTTGCATAGCCACGCCCCTCCTTCACTCTGGTTGGTCCCGTCCCCCGATGATCGACCTCTCCACTGAAATTTAATGGGATGAAGATTGCTGCTCAGGGGTGACGTTTGCACCGATGACCCCCTTCTGGATCCACCAATGTGTGACCCTGTTTATTTTACAATTTCAACTAGTTTTCGCCTCTCAAATCAGTCCAAGGAAATCTGCAGAAATGACCGAGTGAACCAAACACATTTTAAATAGGATAACACGCGTAGACAGCGTTCCAAAAGAAAATTGAAACAGGCAGGTTGTGAGCCTGTGCAGCACGGAGATGTGTGACTAAATAGCCACAGCAAAAAAATTAACCGAATTTCAAACTGTGAGTAAATGTAGCAGCCCTGACGGAATAAATTTTCTTCCTAACGCTTCCTTTCCAAAGACCGTAAAATCTTCAGACACAGGCAATGCAGAGATCTCTTACAGAGCAATATACTTCATATACAACTATACATCTCCACTTATTAAAATACAAATCTCAGTTTCATGAGAATGCATCTTATCAATTCGCTAGGAGCTCCGTGTGCCCCAGTGATATAACCTGTTCCAAGGGAACTGATAGACTGTCTATTGCAGGGCCTGAGCAACCTGTGGCTCTTCAGGTGTTGCCAAACTACAAGTCCCAGCATGCCCTGCCAGCTATCAGCTGGCTATCTACTGGCAAAGCATCCTGGTACTTGTAGTTTTACAGCACCAGGTTGGCCTGGCCTATTGGTTCAGCCCACAAAATGGTGGTCGCTCCCTCTCCATCCAGCATCCATGTTTCTGACACTTGTGACCAGTCAGAACCATCACCAACACTCAAGCTCTAGACACCTATACATGTGAACAAAATGCTAAAAAAAAAAAAAAAGCATGTGAAGAGCAAAATCAAATAAGTTCATGTTTTTAGTAAATATGTAAACAAAAGATTAACAATACAAATATTAAACAAAAAAACAATTGCACTAGACCAACAGGATAGTGATTTATTTTATTAGAAAACAAATTGCATTATTTTGTTTAGATGAAGTGTTTTGTTCTGAATCTCTTCCTTTTTAGCATGTTATATACCCACTGGTATACAGGAAGCACCAGCGACACTGCATGTCTACTAGAATGTGTCAGGGCTTGGGGGTTAATCCTTTTCACAAGTAAATAGAGCAAACCAAGGTCAAAAAGATCAAAGGGAGCAGAGGTTCCAAACCAGGTTACATGCCTTTACCAGCAATAAAAAACACTAGTAAAAGCCTGACACTCCACACCAGTGGGTAAGTGACCTAAACCTATCATGAACAGCAGTGATCACAGGTAATGAAAACAGGATACTAAAACAAGATATATTACAAACAAAATAACTATAATACATATCTAAAAAATGTGCTTAAAATAGTCATATACAACATGACTACAATTGCGTCTCCCCATGGTCCTGTGGTATATTAATGTATTACATTACATTAATATACCACATGACGAAATTACATCAACAAAGACAAAACCAAGGAGACAACAGAGGACATTTCCATGAGAAACCCTCTCGTACCACCAGTGATTATGATTCATAATGTCACCTGGGAAGTTTAGATGCATCTCAAGCCAACATGAGTGTGAGATACAAGATAATAAAGCTCCATGTCCACAGAGTGGAGTTTAGAAAACAAATGTAATCTGTAACATTGCCTCCCTTCCAGGGTGATGAAGATCCTTGTGCCTGCATTGGATAAAAGGCTTCTCCGAGGGGAAGGAATAAAACACAACCGGTGACAGAATCAGCCTTCTCAGAACACTTGACATATACTGAAATCTCTTTGTAATAATTATATGCTGGTGAAGGGAATAAGAATGGAGAGCTAGACATACGGGAGGGGGACGTCTTTTATTTATCCTTCCTACAGTTCATGAACAGATCCCTGGTATCCAATCTTGCTGGAGTTAAGCTTAATTAGCTCTAATAAGTTACAAACATGTTTGAAATAATGAAGCTGATTAGCGGTGTAGCAGGTTAACATTCATCTCTTTGTTCTGACATCATTTTCTCAATGATCTCTTCAGGTGTTTTGTTTTTTTTCCCCTATAACTCATTTACTTACTTCAAGGAGAGTAAATGTGAATAAAGGGTGATATCTTGCACTTATAGGGCTATATTTAAAAAAAGAATGTTTATTTTTATTGTACAATTTTATGCAGGGGGTGGGGGGGGGGGTCTTATTTATTGACTAATTTACATAGGTGGAAAATATATTTATTGAAATGGATTTTTGATTGTTGCCAATTTGGGCTTTAAAGAACTTTTCTTCTTTCTCCAGCTTTATAAGTTGGAATGTACATTAGAGACAATAAAGCTTTAGCCATATTTACAAACAGTAAATTTGTCAGAAAAGCAATTTGTCTAAAGATCTTCCGCTTCTATGGACATCTTATTAAAACTAGTGGTAATCATCAGAGAGCCACAGCCAGAGAGCCAGAGAGCCACAGCCAGAGAGCCAGAGAGCCACAGCCAGAGAGCCAGAGAGCCACAGCCAGAGAGCCAGAGAGCCACAGCCAGAGAGCCAGAGAGCCACAGCCAGAGAGCCAGAGAGCCACAGCCAGAGAGCCAGAGAGCCACAGCCAGAGAGCCAGAGAGCCACAGCCAGAGAGCCAGAGAGCCACAGCCAGAGAGCCAGAGAGCCACAGCCAGAGAGCCAGAGAGCCACAGCCAGAGAGCCAGAGAGCCACAGCCAGAGAGCCAGAGAGCCACAGCCAGAGAGCCAGAGAGCCACAGCCAGAGAGCCAGAGAGCCACAGCCAGAGAGCCAGAGAGCCACAGCCAGAGAGCCAGAGAGCCACAGCCAGAGAGCCACAGCCAGAGAGCCAGAGAGCCACAGCCAGAGAGCCAGAGAGCCACAGCCAGAGAGCCAGAGAGCCACAGCCAGAGAGCCAGAGAGCCACAGCCAGAGAGCCAGAGAGCCACAGCCAGAGAGCCACAGCCAGAGAGCCACAGAGCCACAGCCAGAGAGCCACAGCCAGAGAGCCACAGAGAGCCACAGAGAGCCACAGACCCAGAGAGCCACAGACCCAGAGAGCCACAGAGAGCCACAGAGAGCCACAGAGAGCCACAGAGAGCCACAGAGAGCCACAGACCCAGAGAGCCACAGACCCAGAGAGCCACAGACCCAGAGAGCCACAGACCCAGAGAGCCACAGACCCAGAGAGCCACAGACCCAGAGAGCCACAGACCCAGAGAGCCACAGACCCAGAGAGCCACAGACCCAGAGAGCCACAGACCCAGAGAGCCACAGACCCAGAGAGCCACAGACCCAGAGAGCCACAGACAGAGTGAATTTTGGAATAAAAAAAAAAAACCTTTCCATTACTTGCAAAAACAACTCTATTATAAAGTCACTAAACAATAAGTGCTGGTGCAGCCATTTTGTGTTTCAAACCTTGGCTGAGGTAAAGAATACAAACAGATACATTGAATGCAGCCATTTTGTGGGCTGAACCAATCGTCACGAACATGAAGCCTGCCGTTTCAATGGGAGCTAGTGACATGACAAATGGGCTTCTTTATGTGTCAGTAAGTCATTAGTTTCTAGTAAATTACATGTTGCTTTCTCATGAAGATTGGTTCAGACTGCAAATACTGTCTCCACTGTGTATAAGACGGCGGGCGGGCTTGGTAGGCCATGGAAGTTGCTGCAAGCTCCATGCCACATTCCCCTCTGCAGCATCACAGCCCTCAGGTGAGGGGAACTGTGAGTAGGATGGTATTTTTACTTTAAAATCAAAGTAAGATCAAAAACATTTTGGTGTGAATTAGTATTAAGACAAGAAAATCTAATGGGACAATGTAATATGCCGCAGCATCGCATATATAATAACCACTGTGCAGAGAAAATGTGATGTATCGAATGAAAGTATAAGAATTCTAATTAAGCATCAACAACAATGGTGGTCAAAAAGTCAAGAGAGCAAAGGACAAATCTGTACCCTTCATGTGTTTGTAAGTAGTTTTTATATTTAGATAAAACCTTAAAACACTTAATATGCATTTGCCCACATGAAAGCAAGACTATGTCATCCCGCTTCATATTTTGATTGCATGTATTTTGAGTTTTGTCTGCTCATCACTAGGTACCCCTCTCCATTCCCTTCCTTTTTTCTGTATCCCGTTCCCTTACCATTTAAACACCCCGATAAAAATAATTCTGTTAAAAAAAAGAAAGCAAGACTAAGTCATTTTAGAGCTACCGGTATTTGTATTTAAAAAAACCACTGCAAGAGATTGTAACAAAAATGACTGCTTCAGCAGAGGTCATGAATAAGGATTTCTGACCCTTTGTTTTTAACCCTGATAACCATATGTGCAGATTCACAATTTCATTTCACAGATAAAACTAAAAAACATTGCTGGATATTCTACAATGCTGCTTCTACCCTGTAAATAAAGATTCAGAGCCAGACGACGGCCCCTTTTGGCAAGGCCACAAAGAAGAAGTGAAAATGCAAGAGCTAATTCCATTCTCGAATAACCACTGTTACGGTGACAATGTTTTTCAGACTCTGTAGGAAGTCAAGCAGAAATATCCCATTTCCAACAGCTCGTTCTGGCCTTCTTGTAAATCAGTTCACCATGGCGCTGCTCTACATCTGTCCTGCGAGATAAGGTTTAAATCCTGCATGGCGGAAAGTTTATTAAAAAATTAAAATATCATTATGGGTGAAAATGCCTTCATTACGTAAAACTATGGAAATAAACGGCAAAATAATATTACTTAGAAGGAGGAGGATGTCTCAGGCTGTTTTGTCTGCAGATAACAGCTGTGTATAATGCAGATCCAACTATGCCTTTACCAGCTATATCTATACGGAAAGAATACATTATTCTGCGATTGATATCATAGTAGGCAGAGGTTATATGGAACAGTAACGTCTATTCTTGTTGTTCCGAAATCACTGATATAACATTACCAGCTATCTTCATGTACCCACTGTACAAACAACTCCACATCCCGTCACGTTGAGGGATAACCTCAACACCATGCGGTAAATTTATCAAGCTGCGGAGGTGTTGCCTATAACAACCAATCGGACTCTAGCTGTCATTTTGTAGAATGTACTAAATAAATGATAACTAGAATCTGATTTACCCCCATGCATCTGAACAACACTGGTGTACCTGCCCCCCTAGCGACAATGAATGCAGCCATTTTTGGGATACACCAGTGCAGAGCATACACAGGGCTGTGCGATAGGGGGGACCGCCAGAGCGCTGAAGGGGAGCGCAGTTTATGCATAGTTTAGGTTTGTTTGGTTACAATGGAGGGCTAGGGGGAGCGGTAATTTTCTTTATCGCCCCAGGCGCTAAAATTGTAATTTTACAGTTGTCAGCATGCAGCCAATCCATTAAGTAGGTACCAGTGGTACCCAGTAAAATCCTAAAACAGAAATTATTAATCCAGCCTAAACTGTGCTACTCATAATCAGCTTCAGTGATTGGCTACAAATGCTTGACTGTTGGATCAGCTGACAAAGTGACAGGTCCAGTATCCCTCATTTTAGAAATATATAATTCAGCCTATTCCTTTCTGTGTAACGCACTATGCACTGCAGCACTGGTGTTACTGCAGGGGAGAGGACGGGTAGTAGCAAGGATGTATAGTAAAAGAAAATAAATCATACATGTGACAGCACAACCTAGTGAATTGGACACAAGTAGCCGCAATCTTGCTAAATCTTTTGCTGAACATAATACTCAAAGATGAACTGCCCAAACGTTGCATGAATGAGAGCCTGGATACTTCCCTAAGCTCGATGATGCGGATGTTAGAAAGGACTTTGTGAAGGGCTGCAGTGGTCGCTTATATGATAAAAGAGCGCTTCACATCCGTATGACTACTGGCGACAAACCAGGAGAATAGACCTCCATGGGAAACAGGATAGTTCACCCAACATGGTCTTCTGCAGCAGGATATTGCAAAGGCACTGGGGAAAGTACATAATAATCATATTTCAGAAGATCTTACAAAAACAAAGAAGTAAAGGTGTATATATAAAAAACATATCAGACATGGGACCTGCAAGTCAACACTTCAGCCATTCGGTTTTTAGGGCATGATACAGAAGGATCCACCACCTCTCTCTATTCTTGTTGTATCAGTGAGGCCGTCTCTCTACAACACTTCAAGATGCTACACGGAGCAGTCATAACAAGGACAACGCATGGCTGTCTATAGGTAAATACTCTGCATCAGTATAAGCTGGCGTTTCATGATCTTAAAGCTGGGAAAGCACTGACTCAAAGGACTGTCATGTTAATGGCTGGAACTAGAAGTGCACTCTTCTAAACTGGAATCACTTCCTCGCAAAGGCAGATATTTAAAGAGGCTTTCAAAGCCTACCAAGCTCTGGAGGCTCGTTTGAAAATGGCAGGGGGGGGGGGGGGGGAATCATTTGTAGATCACGGTTAACTATATACAAAAATGGGAACTAATAAAACTAACACCTTATAGTTTTTTTCTCTAGCACAGCACTCATCCCCGAACACTGAACGGATTCATCCACCCAATGACAAATATAAAAAGGTGATGGAATTGTTTTTCTTTACCAACACAAACATTTCACAGTACAGTAAGACGAAAACAAGTAAAAGGCATATCTGTTTTGATAATTTAGTCACAGATGAAATCATCCAATTTGAAATGACTAGCATACAGTACATTTCCTTAATTCCATTAATTTAAAAATCACAATTTAAACAGATAATTTACTACACTGGCAGACTGAGCAATATTGAACATCTTATTAAAACACGATTAAGGGGGGGTAGTATACAGGAGGGGGGAAAAAATAAATATAACTTACTAATCTTCCGTTAAAGCATATCCCTGTGCAAATGTTATTTAAGTAAGAGCAATACTGGCCAAGGAGTTGAAGGTTTAAGGACTATCATCATCAGCTATTTATATAGTGCCACTAATTCCACAGCGCTCATCAGCCCCTGCCCCATTGGAGCTTACAGTCTAAATTCCGTAACATACACACAGACTAAGGTCAATTTGATAGCAGCCAATTGACCTACTAGTATGTTTTTGGAGTGTGGGAGGAAACCGGCGCACCCGGAGGAAACCCACGCAAACACACAAACTCCACACAGATAAGGCCATGGTCGGGAATCGAACTCATGACCCCAGCGCTGTGAGGCAGACGTGCTAACCACTAAGCCGTGGACTAAGACAAAAATTGAGGGAAAGCAAGGAAGGCTGCAAGAGACAGCTCACTCAAGGGGCGGGACATCCACCAGCGCCAATAGCATCTCAGCGGCTTCTTGTGCTAGTAACAGACGTGCTGCAGTTTATACCAATGCTCTTGTTTTTATGACAGAAGATAATCAGTCTTGTGTGCAGACACATGACACTGATCTGGAGGAGTGAAAGGGTTTTTCAAGGTTTTTGGTTGGCGCTGTATATTCATTAGATCTATCTCTACTTAAGATTGGTGATAGAGAATATAGCCAGTTCTTTAGCAGCCCTATGTAAGTGTTGTTTCTTTACTGGTGTGAAACATTCTGCAAAACTATATTATGTCAATCGGACAATATTATGCTGATCCAACATTTCTGCTGTGTTAACAATAACCTATACTATGTGTTACAGATTTCTCTTTTTTTTTTTTTTTTTAAACTGTAGTTGTTGCATTTGTTAGGCACTAAATTTAAATAAAGAATATACACTCCATGGCCAAAAGTATGTGGACACCCCCTGCCTTAAGCCATTTCAGCTACACCCATTGCTAGCTGGTGCATATAATCAAGCATACAGCCATGCATCTCCATTAGCAGTAGATTGAGTTGCTCTAAAGAGCTCAGTGACTTCCAATATGGCACTGCCAAAGGATGGCACCTTTCCCACAAGTAGGCTTGTCAAATTTCTGCCCAGCTAGAGCTGCTCAGGTCATCTGTTAGTGCTGTGAAGTGAAAACATCTAGGAGCAGCAATAGCTCAGCCACGGGAAACCACAAAAGTAAAAAAAAAAAACAAGACCTACAAGTGCTGAAGCGCGTAGAGCGTAATAATGGCATGTTCTCTGTTGAAACACTCACAACAATTTTCCAAATTTCATCTGGAAGAACGGTTTGTTGGCAGCTTCATGGATTGGGTTTCCATGGCTGAGCGGCCGCACACAAGCCTCAGAACACCATGCGCAATGCCAAACATTGACCGAAGTGGCGTAATATACCCCGCCATTGTACTCTGGTGCAGTGAAAACGCTTTAAATGTGACTAAATCAGCCTTTACCATTCTGCAGTCCAGTGGACGAATCTGGGTTTGGCGGATGTCAGCAGAGTGCTTCATATCCTAATACATACTGTCAACTCTAATGTTTGGAGGAGAAGGATTAATGGTCTGGGGCTGCTTTGCATGGTTTGGCCTGGGCTCCTTAGTTCCAGTAAAGGGAAATCTTAATACTACAGCATGCAATGTCAGTCTAGAGAATTGTGTGCTCCCATCCAACAATTTTGGGGAGGTTGTTTCCTGTTGCAGCATGACAATGCCCCAGTGCACAAAGTGCAATCCATCAGAAAACTGTTTCCCAAGTTTGCTGCAGAAGAACTTGACCGTTCTGCACAGAGAGCTAACCTCAACCAAATCAAACACCTTTGGGATGAAGTGGATCGCTGACTGAGCCAGACCTCATTGCCCAAAATCAATTCCCAACCGCATAGCCCTTCCGGCTAAATGGATACTAATTCCCACAGCCAGGTTGCAAAATCCAGTGGAAGACTTTCCCAGAAGAGTGGAGGCTGTTACAGCAGCGAAGGGAGGACCAACGCCACATTAATGCCCATGGTTTGGGAAGGAGATATACATATGTGCTTGTTGAACGTGAACCTCAGGTGTCCGTATACATTTATCCATGTAGTGCAAATTAGACTTCGAAGCAAAAAATAAAACTACAAACAGTGGATCAAGAGTATGTACCCAAAAACATTAAGTGTCAGCAGTAACTTATTTAGTTGCTACCTGGCTCCTAGGCTTTGTCCAGTCTTACACTAAACTGATTTGTTTCTGAGAGTCAGTCTTAAGGCTTCCCAGTAAAATTACATACATTCCAACTGTTCTCCAGTCTGTCCCGACAAAACCTGTAATACCACACTCCTAATTGATTAAGAACATCATCACCATTTATTTATATAGCGTCACTGATTCCGCAGCGCTGTACAGAGAACTCATTCACATCAATCCCTGCCCCATTGGAGCTTACAGTCTAAATTCCCTAAGAAACACACACAGAGACTAGGGTCAATTTGTTAGCAGCCAATTAACCTACTAGTATGTTTTTGTAGTGTGGGGGGAAACCGGAGCACCCAGAGGAAACCCACGCAAACACGGGGAGAACATACAAACTGCTCACAGATAAGGCCATGGTTGGGAATTGAACTCATGACCCCAGTGCTGTAAGGCAGAAGTGCTAACCACTTAGCCACTGTGCTGCCCACACACTTATTCAACAGTATGTTCTGTCCCCTTCAGTGTCTGCAGATCAGGACAGTCCAGCTATTGGGCGGTGTGCATTCGCGGTGCTAAATACCTAACTCAATTGACACCAAAAAGACTGTAAAGACTGTATATTTATCTATGTGGAAAAATGATAACCTAACACAAACCAGATCAGCATCCAGGTACAGGAAGGGAGACGTGAAAAACTGCACCTACTTCTGCCAGACGTGCAATGATATAACAAGTTAAATAAAGAACTCTGTGTAATGTGTAATGCTGCACCTTAGAGTGTGGCACAAACATGTATGTATGGTTTAGTATACTGTGCTCATTTAAATATACAGTAGCTGAACATTCCAAAAAAAATGCAGAGGGAGTGTGAAGAACCCCCCTCCATTGCTAGTGCCACTGTGTAGCAATTAACTATGTGGGGGTGCTTCAAAGTTGGCAGAATGCAATATGTTCAAATATAAAAATGATGAATTAGTGACACATTTCCATAAGTAGAAGAGATTTTTTTTCTTCTTAGAAAACCCTGGTATCATTAGTTACAGATTGCTAGCACAGGAGCTGCTAGGTGTCATTCCAAGTCTGTCAGCGAGATAAAGTCACAAGGTTACCAGAGAACAGACAAGCAGCAGTTGTTGGGAGCTTCAAGGCTCCATTTTCAGCTTCTATAAGCTATTGAAAAAGGTGATGGAATTCAATCAGGCAGCATTCAGTGCATTTCACATCGTTCTCAAAAAAACATATTGTCATATGCTGGTGATGGATGGAAACGTCTGACAAACTGTCCAGTACACCTACCATTCTAGCTATACAATCCTGAGGAGTATCAACAGCTCAAAATTGGATCCAACACTGGTACAATTAAGGCCTGACAAGGCAGCTTCCCCCTCACAGGTCCATTTCCATCCTACTACATGACAGTCATAAGGGCAGTTCACAGGAGACACCCACTGAGCGCTGGTTTAGAAGGGAAGAACTTGGTTGCAGGCAACAGTGGCAAACTTATTGCTGAAAGAAAAATAAATTGTGTAGTGTAAAAGAATAAAGAACAAACAGGTAAGAGGCACTCCAGGAACTGTAGGATAAGTATCACAGTTCCCTTGACTTTAAAGGTAAACTACATGTTTTCACTCTTTATTCAGAAGCGTACAAAAAGGAATTCCAAGGGGTATATTCAATTAAACGCAGAGTGCCTCCTGTGCAGTCATGAAAGCATTTCACGGCTAAAGAGAGGAAAAAGCTGCGATGGCGAGGTACCGTAGTACCAGAAAACATGTGCAGCTGCGAAGTTCAGAGAAACATTGCGGCTAATTGAATATGCCCCCAAATGTTGATGGTCATTAACATAACAATGTACAAATGACTGCAACCTTACAGGGGGTCAACAGCAAGCATTTGCAGAGATGAATGTCAGGTGTACAGGTCATACTTAAAAATAAAGATCAGATTTATCTCAGTCAGAACATTCTCTGACATGTTTGGGTTCACATATGCCGATATACTGGGCCAATTTGCAGAGATCATGGCCAAACCTGCTGTGTGGCCAGCATTACAGTGGGCAGTATCGGTCTAACTTGTTTGGACTATACTGGATATCTAGCTTCATTCCTTAATATTAAGGTTTGCCAGTCTTTCTGCCTTTACTGGCTCTTTAGTGCAGACAACTGACTGCAAGCCCAGGACAAGTGGTACAAGAAATGGGCTTGGTGGAAGAAGATTAACAGCAGAATTGCAAATGACTTAACTTTACCTGTGCAATGAAGTTGACCTGTCTCATCCTAGGTGTCCATAAACATGGTAATGCAGCTGTTCAGCCTCATTGCTGAATGTCATGATGTGGCCATTAAAGTGGAGGGTAAATTACAAAAGACCTGGCAGTTCTGGCACTGAACTGAACAACAGGATCATAATGCTTCTATCTGGTCTGTGCTCCTCAGTATTTCAGGGTAAGATGTGACCTCACACACATCGAAGGTCATTGGCCAATCTGATTTCCTCCTTACCCTATTAGATTTGATCTGGCTCAATAGGGCACTTTGCATAGCCAATTAGGTCATAAATGATCAAATATTCCAATCTCATTGGAACGTTCATGACCAGCTTTTAATATAGATAATGGTGAATATTTAGTGAACCCAAAGAACTATACATGAAGCATGTATTTCCCCCCTCCCTTCAAAACAAGTGCCTTTAAACAGAAAAATGTTTAGGGCAAATACAGTTCATTTGGGTGCCTATTGTCTTATTTGTCCGCAGAAAAACTTGCAGGGTAGATCCAAAAAATAACATCAGGCTGAGCGCAACAAGCCAAGGACCTCCGTAAGAAGTCAAGCCGTTCGCACTAAGGTAGCAACACCTTCGGGGAAACTGTCTGCGTCTCACTAGCTGTAAAGAAAGGTCACACAGACTTTCAAGGTCACATAATACCCTCTAGGGCCTGTAAGTTGATAAGGTAGAGTGCAATAACCTTGTACAAGCACTATATCTTAAGGAGGGTGAAGGGACAACGTGTATTTGCTCATTCTAACATAAACATAACAGAAAAATAAAATATAAAAGTTACACAATTTATGTATAATCAACTGTTAGCTTCAAGCTACAAGCCTGCCACTGTTTTTCTTTATGCTTTTTACACCCTATACAAACAACATCAGTTTTTATAATTTTTTATCTCTCTGAAAAGAGCAGGCATTGCTACCGGAGGTTCGTTCTGACAGGAACAAGGGAAATTAATTACATTTGTGTTACCGACACAAAACTGCTCTCATTTTAGCTGTTTGACAAGCTGGCTCGTTTCAACAGAATGATTTAACCCCTTAATTATCATAAGCATTTTGAACCTCAATGACAAGGTACATGTTCATCTATTTGTAATGCATGTAAACCACTGGAAATTACTTTTCATATATTCTGTTACCCAAAAATTCTTACAATAAAAAATATATATATATATATATATATATATATGTATATATATATATATATATATATATATATATATATATATATATATATATATATATATATATATATATACATACATACACACACACACAAAATCTCAAGTTAATTGGGATTGATGAATTGATGACAGTGGGTTGCGGATCACCATAGGCATCACATCACCATAATCCAGATAAAGTTTTCATTTAAGTGCATTATTTACCACTTGCCTAACAGTACATTTTGGGAATTACTACAATATTGGTCCTTGGGGCTGATTCCATTCTAGTTACCATAGAGCACCATCTGTGCATCCTTTTACTTTGCACTTGCAAGTTCTGGAGAACTCCAGCACATGACTGGAAGACACTACTCTTTAGAGGAACTTTAATCCAGATAAGAGCATTATTTACATAAATCCACAAAACTCTATTAGTCTTCTGGTTTAACACTTAACCTGTTACACTATCTCATGTTTCTTTTTATTTTCATCCTTTTTCCTAATAAAGCGAGCAACGTAAGCCACACTTGGTGGGGTGGGACCATATTTCAAGACGACACCAAACTTTAATTTGTTCGTTTTCTGGAGTATTCGGATGACAAATATGTGAACTTATATAGAGAATTATTTGCTGTTTGAGGAGAAACAGGGTAGTTTTCTTAACCAGAGTTAACCTTGAAGATTCATAAGTGACTCAAAGGGCTAGATTTACTAAGCTGCGGGTTTGAAAAAGTGGGGATGTTGCCTAAAGCAACCAATCAGATTCTAGTTGTCATTTTGTAGAAAGTACTAAATAAATGAAAGCTAGAATCTGATTGGTTGCTATAGGCAACATTCCCACTTTTTCAAACCCGCAGCTTAGTAAATCTACCCCCAATGAGTTCTATCCTATTTCCAGCACTTCTACATCCAACGTAAAATCCATAAAATATCTGGTGTCGTCCCGGTTATGGTACAATATGATGAAACGGTTATCCCCCAGTGGATAATGGTGGCCCAGTTTGTCATAAGGAATTGAGCAACATACCAGAAATGACAACGTTTGATAGAAACCTGTATTAGGAAATATATTTCCCCACTTGAAGACAACTCACCTTTAGCCACACAGTCATATCACGATGGTGGCGGGTTAACCCTGCGGACATCCTGCAGACACCGCTAGCTCCAGTGGGCATCAAAAAAAGGTGTCCGGAACCGTTTCATTCAGTGCCTGGCACTCTGATTGAAGTACAAAGTGAGCACAATGCTAGTTACTGCAGTGACGTCAGAAGGACTTCCCCAAGCAAAAGGCCCAGAGAAGGCAGGAGAGACCTTTATCCAGCCCACCCTAACCTGATGGCACTATCGCATCCCTCTAACCTAGATCTAGTAGAACCAACCAGCTATATTATATATAATTTACATTGAATCCTTTAGTGCTGGAGAATGGGAAGAACCAAAATAAACAAGGCTTTCACTAAATTAAAAGAAATATAAAAACTAAAAAAAGAAAAAGGAAAAAAAAAAAGAAGGTTAAATAAAAAAAAAGTATAGAAATTCTACGTACAGGCCTATAATTTTTTCAGGATTGAAATAAGCAGCACATATATGGTATTTTTATACCCTGGAAACCTAGTGGTTTACTTTTGTAGGTAATTAGCTCAAAATACATTACTTTCAAATTGGGAATTTGTTCAAACACCCATACAGATAGGCTGCATGCCTTCATTCCCTGTGTGCGTTGATCCTTTTGTGGTTAATATAATGTCCCATTTTACATTTGTACAAAATACATACAAAATAAGGGATTAAACCTTCCATCCTTCCCTATTATATTATTTTACATATATTTTCTTTAAAAAGCTTGTCTGTCCTTTGTTGTGTAGTATGTATTATACTGCATAATTTATTATGCAACCACTGAGCTACAAATTGAGATTTTTTTTTTTTTTTTTTCAGAAATAAATTGCTCATCTCATTATTTTCGGCTGTCTCTTGGTATGATAATATGCCCATTTCTGTCACCTCTAATATTCTCCCTGGCAAGCCTAACATTAGCATGTAAATAGCGGACAGATAGTGGCAAATGAAAGCAAAGAACAGCTCTTTAATTAACTTTAATCCTTTGCAAATCCATTCAGCAATCTGTTAGGACGTTGCTGTATACAGGATCTTCTTAGGAGGTCCCTAAATGCTGCTTCCAGATGTACACCAGACCGAAACGCTGAGTGGGAAGGACCGACATGCGGATGGCGGAATAAAGTAATATGGATTTCAAGTTTTAACAATTAGAGATAATCTGCACCCAATAATAAAAACATGTAAATTAAAACTATAGTTGATGGGTAGAAGGGAATTTGCTGTAAATGGATAGCACTATGCCACGTATCAGAAAAAAGTCTAGCTGGCTTTTCTTTTATCAGAGTATGTCTCATGCAATACTATTTCAGTGGACCTTAATGGACTACAATCCCTGTAACATCACGATTCACCAGACATCCCAAAGTAACGATGTAACTCACGTCAGTCCAATGACGTCACACATGAGACGCTGGTTTCCAAGAAAGGAAACGCTCTGAAAAACACATCAATATTTATGTGCCAAAGTATATAGGATCAAGGAAATATGTTACAGAACCCAAAAGAATTGCGTAAATCATGTGTAAATTAATGTACATAGAATGTTGTTGATTGTTGGTTTTGTAGACTGCAAAAGATAGATGTTCAATATGCACAAAAAAAATATATACATTTCTACCACTGTTGTTAAATAGATGTCCTTGTGGATTAAAAGCTGTTTTCTGCATGCATATGTTCCAAAAGATATTACAATGAGTTAATTGGTCATGTGATGTTGGTGGGTACACTGTCCAGATTATTTCTGACACTATTGGATATAGCTGTCCAGCAACAGTCTGTACCCAGAAATAGCATGTGTTGTGCCTATAATTTGGCTAGCGGATGTAGCAATTTCAGGCCCAAGATTCAGGGGCAGCAGACATAAAGGAAAGAATTAAAAAAAAAAAAAAAAGACCTGTAACCGACCCGTATCATCTATTTATTTATATAGCGCCACTATGGGTTTTGCTGAATTATAATCACCTAGGAGAAAGCATTTACTGAGCGTGCTCTGATCTCTCCCAACTGGGCTCACAAGTAGGCCTTCCAGACCGCAATATGTAGTAAAGCACAAAAAAAAACAAAAAAAAACAAAAACAAAAACCACAACAGTAGAGAAACTGTTGGCAAGAAGAAAAACTGAAGGTCCTTTAAGTACATAGACTATTATAATGCTTTTGGTTAATGGGGATTAGCAGTGTCATGTTAACTAGTGTATTCCATCTGTATTTATAGAGCGGCAATATTTATTTAGCACTGTACAAATAAAGGTGAGTGGGTTCTAATCTGAAACACAGACTGCGACACTGACTTAAGCTGGGTACACACTACAGAAATTTCCACCAACTTTTTATGCCGAGCGATTTTACATGCGATCGATGGTCCGATCGTTCGGTCCATGGACTGCATACACACTAGCCTTGTTTAGGACGATAAAGGGAAGAGCAGACGTCCCCCTTTAGCGACTTTTTACAGCCATGTTGTCGTGAACAATGATTTAAATTTCGTACACACTGCAGCGACATTTGCGGGAAATGTAATGACATTAGCATAAAGGGGCAGAGCTGTCACTATAGTTAACTCCCAAAACAGCATAATAACAGAAGGCTACACTGTCTCTTCATTCATTCCTATTTCTAAACCTACAATGGCTGCAAAAGTACAAGAACAAGCAACTGCACTTCTCCCGCTTGCTGTGGCAAGAAGACTGCTGTTACGGAACCAAAGACAAAGAAGGAGAAAGAGTAGATCTTGTTGGAGCAAAGATTGGTTCAAGAGGAGAGACACGTTCTCTCATATGCCCCTGCTACAGGAGATACGGGACAACGACCCAGATGATTTCAAGAATTTTCTTCGTATGAATGATTCAACTTTTCAGGAACTGCTCCAACTAGTAACCCCTCTCATCCAGAGGGAGAACACCCAATTAAGGAGACCCATGCCACCAGAGCAAAGACTGGTGGCAACACTACGATTTTTGGCAACAGGGAGAACACTTTCAGATCTTAAATACAGTACGGCTATTTCACCTCAAGCTCTTGGCATGATAATACCTGACACCTGTGATGCCATCATCAAAAATTAACATACACACGTCCCCCAGGTCGAGGAAGTATCGGACGATTGTCGTGGATCGGTCGGAAGTTTATACACACTACACAGCGGACACGAGATTGGAACGGAAATATTAAACGGTACGACCAACCAAATGAGGCGACAATTGTCCATTTGGGCAGACTTTCGACCATCGTGTCACTGCACACACTGACCCGACTTTTGAACGAGCGGTCATATGTCGGCTGTTTGAGCCGATTATTGGACGAAAACAGTGTAGTGTGTACCCAGCTTAACACAGATGCAGGGCCTGATTAAGGGTTCAGGCCGCCCTATACTAATATGACACCTTCCCATCCACACCAGGATAACATACAGCCAGTAAAATCAAACTCAACCTTAAATTTAAAATGTGTCTTCCTGCACCACCCACCACCAATCCTTAAGTTCCTGTGTATTTGAAACACAGTACAACTTAGCTTCTTTAAAGTATAACTGCGATCTTGGTCACTCGTGTTGTTTTCATTAAAATCACAACTGTATAGCAGAACAGAGACAAAGGACTCTGAAGGTAAAAATATGAAGGTGTAGGGGACTATCATGCCGGTCGCCATCCTTATCCTCCACTGTACGCCCATGGATGACTCATTGTCTTCAGTCTTTACCCTGGAAATATGTCAAGATTAAGACTAAATTTTTCTTTCATATTTTCTTTTAACTTTGAATAACTACTATTTAGTTTAGAACGGTCCCTGAAACAATTTTGCATCCCTAAATACTTTGCACCCTCCCAAAAGCCTTGCGCTCTAGGCTGCAGCCTGGTCAGCCTATTGGATAATTAGGACCTGCATAGAGGTGCTAGAAAATATTCTCTCTCTCTTTGGGGATGAGGGGCAACAAAATTAATTATTTAAATAGATAAACAAAAGGAAAACGTAATTAAACTCATGAGTTGACTGTAAAAACATTAAAAAGCATCCATTAAACAGGATAAAATATTTGTATACTGCAAATACCGACCTGGGTCGTCCGACCTAGAACATCCAGGCACGGTAAGAGTTACACTGCAAGTATAAGCAGTTCAAATACATTATTTCTCCCCAAGCACACTTACATAAAGCCTATCTTAATAAACATCTTTCCATCAGAAAAAAAGAGACATTTTTGTTTTGATTTCATTACATTTCCTGAAATTGCTTTTCTAGATGTTGCTGCTCATACATGCAACGCGCTGGCTGCCAAGGCTCCCATTAATGTGCCCATATCTCTGACAAGGTCAACGCGCTAATAATTTCACAAAAGGTCATTTCTCCGCCCTACGTATGGAAACCTGAGCTGGGAAACATGACACAGAATAATGTCAGCTCACAAAAGGTGCCACTCCAAACTATTGTTATACTCGCTCCACCAGGGACATTTGCCATTTACAGGTTGGTGGGTAAACCCCCTTTCGCCTGGGGGTTAAAGAATAAGACAAGCAAAATCTTCAGGGTTAAAAAAATGAATTTAATATAAGTACGTGAGAGTGTTCGCCCCTGAAAATGCGGCCAGCCGGGTGGCATTAAGAAGCAGCCGAGTGGGGGCAGTTGTAATACTTTGCAAAAACAATGAAAAATGTTGGAGGTTATTGCCCTCAGCTGCCAGGACTGGTCAGACTGGTGGTCAGTGGTCTAACACACACTGCTGGCTGTAGTGCTCACATAGTGCCTGTTTTAGTAGGAGGAACAATGGTTTATTCTATTATAAAAGGACTCTGATGGGCTCCAAAAGGTGGGTGGCAAGTAAAAACAGCCGGGTGTAGCACCCAGAAAAAGGTGCTGGGAGAAGACTATGAAGTTTACTGTGTCTTTCAAAAACATATTAGTAGGTTAATTGGCTGTTACTAAATTTACCTTCATCTCTCTTGGTCTATGTGTGTGTATGTAAAGGAAGTTAGACTGTAAGCTCTAATGGGGCAGGGACAGATGTGAGTTCTCTGTACAGCGCTGCGGAATTAGTGGCGCTATATAAAGATGATGATAATGATGAATGGTGGTACTTCCACAGCTCAGAGCACCACAGACACATTTAGACCACTATGACTCGCACCCCCAGCCCCAGATTTGGATTTAGGGTGGCATAACGACACCGGTGGCATCTGCCTTCTTTTATTTTCACCTTAACAAAATTATATTTCTTCTCTTATGTCAGCTACCCCAATAAATCCAATGCTACATTAATTCATTTGCTACTGGTGATTTCATCAGTTGGTTCTAGAACACGTATGGTATGTGCTGGATATTAGGACTC
>NC_134408.1:29819154-29831654 GCF_038048845.1 Mixophyes fleayi | reverse complement strand
TAAAAACTGGACCATAAGATCATGAGGGTCCCTACCAGATGAAGATGGAAAAACAGCTTGTAATAAGTGTCCCCGGGATCCCCTTCACTGGTATTCAGTTGGTAAAGATGAGGTCCTCATGTATTCCAGGTTCAGTAGCCCTAAATCCAACGCGTTTCAACCTTTATAATTAGGTCTTTCTCAAGTGTGTATGTTAGGGAATTTAGAGTAAGTAGGGAACGATGTGAATGACAAATATTCTCTGTACATCGCTGCAAAATTGGTGGCGCTAGACGATGACTACTATTACAATATAATAATGTTATTCAAATAACTAATATTTGAATGAACTAAGCTACGGGTATGCATTCTATTAAACCTGGCCATACTTGGTGTGACATACGGAAAGTAAACTGTATCAGGAATATATAGTAAATATTTTAAGGTTCCCAATATTTTCAGGTTTTTTTATATTATATTTTCATTAATAAAATGACTTAATATTTAACATATACTGACAGTAAATTGACTACACAGGTCAGTGAGCACTTAACAGCTTTTCACGTTAAGGTGATTGCAGCTCAGGAGGAAAATATATTAGGAACAAATGATGTCCCGATGTTTGTATGAACCTTTATACACCCATAGTTTTACTTATAAGCACAGCAACAATTACTATTCAATCTGTTAATCTAACGTTGGGTTATAACAGATAGTGTGCTAATTTAAAGGAGATGTCCTCTTCGTTTTTGTTTTCATCCAAGTAATATCTTTAGACATTGTTAGGACTTAGAATAAAACACAGTGAGAGTGCATGCAAGCGGTATTAACCATCCCGTGCTGCAGCCAAGTAAAGGCAGCAGACAGATGGTTACGTTCGTACACTAGGGAACATTATTCCACATGAGAAAAGGGCCATACGTGCACACAGGCATCTATACATAATGCTGGACTAGTAAGAATGCAGAAATGGACGACTTATTAATCCCCCCTTCCCCACACACACAGTCATCTGGCATTATATACAGACACCTGTGTGTATGACAGCACCGTCGATCCTAGAGATCACTGATCCCTACTGTGCCAGCATATATGTTCCATTTGCGTTTAGAAAAACAAGATTGCATAATATAACATGGCCTTAAACTTATATTCTCTAGAGCACTAACAGTTATCAGATTTGCAGAAAACTTTAACATTGTTGCTACAATATAAAATTGAATTGTGAATGGAGATTGAGGTGAGAGCTGACTACCGTGCATTCAAACGGAATTGATTTACTGTGCCAACAGCTGAAATCTCCGGCTCACAAGTAAATGGGTTAGAAATGGCTTTTACTATAGGATTGTTTTCTTTATAGAAAGCAGCGGAACACTCAGTCATTAAAAAATCATCTTTCAGTTGTAGGACATGGTTTTAAAGGTAAATAAATAGAAGTCTGGAATCCCTGGCGTGAAGGGACTGTATCCCTGTTTATGGTACAGCCGACCGTAGTATTATTGGGGATTGTTACCCTGTTCTGGATCAAGAGAACAGGAACTACCTGAAAACGAACAGTTGGATGTAATAGATTATATGTCCTTTGCCATCCTGAAAATGTAAGTGATGACATTTCCTTAAACAACAACTCCTTCAGTTTCTTGGTGAAATATTACACTTAGAAGAAAAAAGCAGCGAGATAAAGTCTTGTTGATTTTACCCAGCCCGAGGATATGTATGTAATCACTGTTTGTGCCCAGCTCTGCTAAACAAGATCAATGCTACTCGACAACTCAAGTGGAGATCCCATTCACTTTGATTTTCTAAAGCGCGGCGTCATTTTCCTTCCTATGTTTGCATTACAGATACTTCAAAACTAGAAACTCTACTTGCAATTTGTATTTCAGAATGATAGCATGAGAATGCTTTTCAGAGAGGAATTTCCATTTGTTTAATACAACCATGATATTATAATTATCCTCTTTGTGAGCATCAGAGACAATGAAATTGAATGCACATTTAAGGACGGTAACGTTAACTGAGGAGCGTACGCAAAGGTCGAGCAATTGAGACTGTTGAGAGCAGTTACACAATTATTTAGGAAGGCAAATAATACAGTGGCTGAATTTATGCAGGGAAGACTAGAATACTCTATTACTGTTTATTGTGAGGGAAAACAGGAGGGAGCCAGGGACTCTAAAGAGATCCTCAAAAGACGGTCATTTTAAAAAAAAAAGAATGAACAAAACTGACCAATCATTTTACAGTATTTCACAGACTTTTTTTTAGCACAATTTAATACACACTGAATTAATTGGAGCCAATATTCAGCACTAAAACTCTTTATTGAGACACCTGAACAATCAATAGAATTAACAGTGTGTGATCCACTTGCTGCCTGATTAGGGTGTTCTGCAGACTGACTGCACAACCCGACTAAAACACGTGAGTATTTATCACTGGGAATAAGAAGCAGTGCGTAAGGTCACAGTTACATCCATATACTTTACCATACCACAGCAATTCACCTGTCATCTCTGCTATTCTAAGCATGCACCCTAACCGCACTTCTATACCCTCCCATAATCCTCGGACAGCAACAAAGAGCACACTCAGGAAAGGCTTGGTTGTTCCTCTGTTAGCCTCAGTAAGCCAGTATTAGTCACGATTAGCATGCTAAATGTCAGGCGCAGTCCTGCTTCTACTTCTAGACGGACACCTGCCCCCTTGCGTTGCCCACGTCCCGTTGCATAGCGACGGGACATTCTCCGCTCCTGATCTGCACGCATGCGCAGAGCATAGCATTCCATCGCATAGCAACAAGAGACACTCTTTCTCTGCTTAGCAGTTGGTTACATTTTTACCGCCAAAAACCGCAGCACCAATCAAGGAGTACTTCCCTCTATTTAAAGAACACTGACACCATTAGGATGCCAGAGTATTTGGTCTTTTGCCTCCAGGGTTTGTTCCGGTTTCCTGCTGCTCGTTTGGATTCTGACCCTGGTTTGTTCCTGACTTCTCCTTTGGCTCCTGATTCTGGCTTAGAGTGATTTACTGGTTCTGACTTGTCTTCCTGACCATTCTCCTGCTTCTGATTTTGGCTGTGACTGTTTTGCTGGTTTTGACCTGGATCTGCAGATTATCCTTTGTGGGTGCATTGCTTCCATCCTGTATTCTGCAGCACAATCACCGCTGCCTCGCTGGTCACCTCTCCAGCTAACTAATACTGAGGGACGCAACCTGCACGCCTCTTGCAGCAGAGTGCATACTTCCTTGCGGGGGTCCCTGGTGAAAACCAGTGGCGTTAGACTCCGTGACTCAGTAGCGCCAACTGCTGGTAGGTGTCACCATCTTCGTCCTCGTGGTTGTGACACTAAACAGACTGAATGTCATGTTAACTGTCAGAGCTATGATGTTTATTTCCAGGGATTGGAGAGGAAAGCTGCAGCCCAAGACGAAGGGCCGAAATTATTAAGGCAGCAGGTATCCCCCCTCATTCCACCATCTTGCCATTTCTGTATGTTTAATATGATTTCCACAAAAAAAAAAAAAATAGTGAACATATTACAATATTGGTATAATACACTTTTTTCCTACACTTAGGATAAGTGGGTGGGCATCAGGCCATGGTGCGCTACTGCTAAAAGGAAGGAGAGGGGTGAAGTCAAAGTCTACAACACCAGGGTGTAATTTCTCCAGAAAAGAGCAGACAGGGTGTTTGCCTTATACACAAAGATCTTACTTTCAATGCACGCAGGTGGAAGTCCAGGTTTTTTTTACAAAATTATACTATCACTATTCTGCCATAGACGAAGGGTTTCTTATATCATCGGACACCAGCAATGTCTAGGAAGAATCTGTACCGCAAGACAAACCACAAGCTCTGGGTTGTAGCAGTGCAGCCTCCATATAGTGAGCCACGGGGTCATTTGACAACCACTGCTCACGTCTTCCTTTTCATCTGTGTCAATCTGGGAATGGCCTAATGACCTGGTGCTAGTAATTAGCTCCCAACACCTGAGGTTTGTTCAGGCCTACATAAACAGCTTCCTGGGAACCACACATTGTCAATTTATAGAGTTTCGCTCTGTGAACCTGTGGTCCTGACTCTACTGGATTATAAGCAGTGTTTTGAATTTTGGCTTTGTGGCTGTGGACAAGTACCCCGCTGGCTCTCATCTCCTAGCCAATCCTCTTGGATGCTTTTATAGACTGAGTTCAATTCTCCTATATGGAGAAAACATATTGCTCATTAAAGACCATGCATTTCCTCCTGCTAGTGGAATCCACCTGTTACAAAACATAACATATACAGCCACCAGGATTGAAGAAAGCATCTCCTGACAGTAGAAAACAGGTAATATTTCATAATAATGTATTACATATGGAACGCCACAGTTTTGGGGCGCAGTTATTGCTTAAAGCTGTAATAAATGTAGTAGAAATATTTATGTTAAACCTGTCCATTTAAAGGTACAGTAACCTGAAAAACTTGTGCTGTGTGTTTAATTGTGCTTAGCACAAGGAACACACACGTAGGATTTAGTTTTATGCTTACACACATGCTGCGAATAAAACAGAGAGGTGTCTGCTATCTCATACTGTCAGACCATTAGAGACCTGGCCGCACCCACAATGATATCATACTTTGACTCCAATGCCGACACAAACCCCTTTTCATTAGTTCGCCCATCTCTCGAGCTATTGTAACATTAGACAGCAGGGCTCTACATGTATAAATAATGAATGGTGAGCTCTGCAAGCAGACTTCCTAGTGAACTAGGTAAAGTCTTATAAAAAGAATATTTACAACAGACAAATACAAAAGGGAGAAAAACAATTAAATGTAAGATAATAAGTGTCTCATTATCTTGGTAATAAAAAAAGTCAATATTATGTTGTATTAGATTATCGTTCAATGGCGACAAAAGAATGTAATGCAATACCAATAAGAAATTTGACAATTTTCTCATGCAAAAAGAAAAAGCATTAAATTGAGAAAACACAAGAAGGTATTCTAATTTCAAACTTGTTGAAAGTTGACACAGACTATTAACTCCGAGGTCAGTTGTGATGTATAATGATTTGAGTTTCTTATTACTGTAAAAATTGCTTTTGTAAACCTACGGTTCTGTCTGTCAGGAGACGAAAACCAATATTAGAAGTGTGAGAAGAGACAAAAGCGCCGTTCTGAACTAAAAGGGATATATATAAAAAAAAAAAAAAAAAAGCACTAAATGTTATTTATTTTTATATTCATTTTTTTGTTCTACACCCAGGAATTTACATTCAAAAGCCGTATTTTAAAGTAGTTTTAAAATCTTGGTTTTCCAAGTGCACAGTGTAATCATTTCAATTGGTCTTTAGTTAAAAATAATAATAAAAAAAAATAATAATAATAAAAACATGTTTGATTTGTTTTTTCAATTTTGTTTTCTCCAATTCAATCAGATCAGTTGACACTTTAATGTTAATTAATTTCTAGCTTCCCCATTTCAGTTACAAACGAAGAAATATTAAATACGCCAGTGCAGGGCTAGAGATAATGGAGGGAGTACTTGAGAACAGTTATTGTTTTAATTACTGTTTGAACCGAATCAGCCGGTCTTTGCACCACAGTAAAATAAAGTAGCCGTTCTGATAACGATACAATACAAATGGGAATCTGTTATTTGGAATGCTTGGGACTTTTTCCGACATTCCGAGTAAGGGGGTTCTGTAGTTTGGAACACTATACCCAAAATATAAAACAATTACCCATGTGTTTTCCCCCACACCACTCAGGCATTCTCCTTATTAAATAGTTTAGCGGCTCTCCTCATAGTTTCTATAGAAGGAAACTGAGTGACAATATTGATGTCTGAAATTTAGATTTTTTTTCATAGAAATATGAAAGTAAGAAACGGTCTGATATTGATCAGTTATTGAATGAGGAAACATGAACATTTACTGTTTTTATGAGAAATAAGGCTGTGGAACACCTAAGCCATGTATGATGAATTAGACGGTTTGATATCAGCCTGACATTCAGAAAACAGTTAATCACCGAGTTGGTTCTTGCAGCGAGCTGTGTAGCTATAGGCCGCAGCAAGTCACTTATATGATTAGTATTGATTGTCTCAAAGACACCTTAGAAACACAATTGTTTGAAACAATCAGTCGACTTTAATCAATGTTCACCTAATTCAGCACCTCAAGACCCCAATGACAAATCATTAAATCCAAGAATTAAAGGAGTAGGGGCACTTTCTAATCTACTTCTCAAACACAGACCACGTCTTTTTCTGAGAAATACAACATAGACTTGTTTTCAGCAGAAAAAAAAACTATTTAATACAAGTGGAGTGAATATTTAGATACATAACTGTGAAAAGGGATCTGTATAAAATATGAGTAGTAGGAATTATTGTATAAAAGGTAATGAAGAATGTGCATCTTTGTCTAGCTCTGAGAAAATTAGTCAAAGAGATAATATCTTTGGATCGCTCTGCCTTGTATCATCATCATCACCATTTATTTATATAGCGCCACTGATTCCGCAGCGCTGTACAGAGAACCCACTCACATCAGTCCCTGCCCCATTGGGGCTTACAGTCTAAATTCCCTAAAATACACACACACAGACAGACTAGGGGCAATTTTCATAGCAGCCAATTAACCTACTAGTATGTTTTTGGATTGTGGGAGGAAACCGGAGCACCCAGAGGAAACCCACGCAAACACGGGGAAAACATACAAACTCCACACAGAAAAGGCCATGGTCAGGAATTGAACTCATGACTCCAGCGCTGTGAGGCAGAAGTGCTAACCACTAAGCCACCGTGTTGGCCCACATGTATGAGGAATTCCCTAAAAAACAACAGTCTTTGAACAATACTTAAACATACCTCCCAACATCAGCCTCCTAGGAATTGAGGCAAGGAGCGTGACTACACCATTTTGGGGGAGTGGCCACAATGGTGTAGGTGTGGCCAAGTCACATGGGGGCATGTTTTGCATTTCAGAAGCGATAGCCCCCCCCAATCTGTTTTTGGCCCCAACTGCCAGGGACAGCAGTGCAGGCACCTTAATTCAGGATCGTCCAACTTAAAACAGGATAG
The DNA here is from genome assembly GCF_038048845.1 of Mixophyes fleayi. Taxonomy (NCBI): domain Eukaryota; kingdom Metazoa; phylum Chordata; class Amphibia; order Anura; family Limnodynastidae; genus Mixophyes; species Mixophyes fleayi. The sequence continues at coordinate 29,824,596 of NC_134408.1, read as the reverse complement.
TTGGGGGGTATGACTTGCAGCTTGTCACCTACCTTCCTGTATTCCACCTCCAAATATTATGCTGCAAAAAATATATAAATGGCCTCACTAAGCAATACCACAGCTAAGTAATAAGGGAGGGAATCTCAAAACCTAGGCCAATATATCATCAGACTCGCACTGTAAATATCAGCTGAAATATACAGCACACAAACATAATGGTTAAGAAACACAAATGGAGAAAAGCTCAGCCAACTCTCTCAGAGACAAACCACATTTTCCTCTAGAAGCCAAAGGTGTTATTGAAGCAGAGGGAAAAAAACATCTCTTGCTTGATAACTTCAGTCAAAATAGAATCTTAAGATTTCCAAAGTGGGTAAAGAGATTATCCAGGAAGAAGTAATGGACATAGCCGGTCCCTTTCTATTCCTTCACTAGATAGTCTCTTATTATATAATTAACCTACACGCTATGCTACACACCCTTTCAAAGGACAAACTTTTTTTTTATTATGCGATACCTGCTCAATTTGATATAACAATCACAGGAGGCTATGTAAATCAGGTGCATCTCAATTATTTTTCTCTCCGCTCTCTCCTCAAGCCATGAAATGACACCTCGCGGCAAAATAACAAGTAATTTCAGTATTCATTGTCATATGCTGCCAGCCTGTATATATTTTCATTTACCTAAACTGTTGTGATATAACATGTCTGCAGAAACCAGAATGAAGCTTGTTAGTCTGCAACTCTCCAATGTGGATAGAAGTCTTGCAAGTAATCTAAAGGAATTGGCGGCTTGCTAACTGTTTAACTCCAGCTTCCAGTATATCCTGCTAGATACTGCTAGTTCATACACAGCCGAAGAACTACATGTAAGTTTGTACATCCGACAACTCTTACTGGGTGAGCTATCTAGCTACCTTCTATGGTTTTGTATCACAGTGCACTGGGAGAAGACTTGGAGCACTTAGAAAGCTCTATAAGAAGCGCTCTGCTCTGATCCCCAACGCTGCAATCTGATTGGCTCCTCAGAAGGCCTTGGTGCTCAGCCTGTATTTGGGTAAACCAATTTTAAACTTGCTCAGAGGGGAACTAATCACAGTCGTCTAAAGAAAATCTATATGGTTAACAGTAACAAATAAAGAAAGGCTCCTAGATTATAAAACATTTGGCAAGTCCTGGTTTAGTGTGAGCAAACAAATGCTACCAAAGCATGCTGAATAAATGCACTGCAAACTCGTTATGAACGAGTCATAAATGCATTTGTTCCACAGCGCTCATTGATGCCCGTGTGTTTACCTATAAACCGACTGAACCTTCTTCCCAAACAAATCATATTCCTAATGCACGCTGTTAAACTCAATAGAGACAGATTTTCTATAGATTGTTTTTTTGTTTTTACAAGCACATGGTACCCAAAAGACAGCTAAGAATGGTTTTTAAGGATTCCGCAAACGTCAGTTCACATGGGTGCAGCCACTAATGGCTTCAAAAGTACAGTAGTTATACACAGTGAAACCAGTTGTAGAATGCTTTCATTACATGGCAAATTATTTTATATATTGAGGTACCCTTTGGCAAAGAGACAAAACAGTCATTATGTTCAAAATAAGCATGTCGGCAGCACAGTATGTTCACAGATACTGAGAAAATGGTGTAGTGTAAGACTGATATACCGGTGATGTCTATACGTCTATATGTCTTACACTTGTTGGTTACAAGGATATGCCAAGTCACTTTGGAGATCTGTGCTTGCTCTCAGTATGCAGCTTTCCAGCTGTTGTTGGACTACAAGTTTCATAAACACCGTGCTAGCAGCTCCAAAGCCACCGGTTGCCTACCTCTACCCTATATGGCCATGGACCAGACGTTCTATTCATTGTACAAAAAAATGGTACTTCTTGTCTTCGTAATTATCTGGAAATGTAGACGTAATTGAATGTTGTTCCATAAATAAAGCTTGCGGTGCTACAAATTGTGTAACCCAAAAACCCAGATGCAGAAAATCCAGTTTTTGGTGTTCTACAATAATTTTTGAGGGAATCACAGTGAATATTGTGACACAACAGATAAAAAAAAAAAACACAACAAATTTAATCTGCTACAAAACTGATTTGTGTGTTACAAAATTATATTTTCACCAAAGAATCAATGGTATTACAAAATGTGTTTGTGTTGCTGAAATAATTCAAACCAGTTACAGAACAATGCATGTATACAGCAATTTCTTATCAGAAAATACAAATCCAAGACACAAACTGAACTAATTTGGCAAAATGAGCTAAATTGGCAACTGCGCACTATCCGCAACTGCGCACTATCCGATTTAGAGGCTACAAAACGGATTCTGCCATACATGCATTGTCATTTTGGTATTGTATGCATGATATCAAACAGATTTTGTGACTCATTTTTTGAGGAGGTTACAAAATCATTTTGCAATCAAATTTTCTTCATAAAATTGAGGGGATTTTTTCCTCAAGAGTCAAAAAGGAAGATGTGCTCAATTAAGAAAATTATTTATTAGTGATCACAAAATAGATTGTGTGAAAAAGGGAAATAGCTTAATTGCTTAAAAAAAATACACAGTTCAATGGATCCTCAAAAGATATTTCCAGGTAAATCTAACTACAGTGAGCAGTGTTCTCCCCTGAAAATTTTGCCAGCCGGGTGAAATTAAGAAGTAGCCGAGTGGGGGCAGATATAATACTTTGCAATAATAATGTAAAATGTTGGAGGTAATTGCCCACACCTGCCAGGACCGGTCAGACTGGTGGTCAGTGTCCTAACACACACTGCTGGCTGTAGTGCTCGCACAGTTATACTAGGAGAAACAATGGTTTATTCTATTATAATAGGACTCTGCTGGGCGCCAAGAAGTGGGTGGTAAATAAAAACATCCGGGCGGATCACCCAGAAAATAGGTGCTGGGGAGAACACTGAGTGAGAGCATTGAATGGTTTGATTATTAAGCAAGTTACCATATAATACTTAGAGGTTAGCGATTCACTGGCCAACGAACAATGCAGGAACGCTTTATAAGACCACACCATTAATACCAGTTTCTCACAAAATACCGGCTGCCCTGATTGATTGGCCTGTTCTTACTTATGGAAATATTGAAATACGACAGTGATGGTGGGACTAGGGGCTGTACAGTACACTGATTTGTATCACACTATTACATATAAAAGAATGTTATTATTCATGAGGATTCCATCACTCCCCAACTTCAACTTATTAAAATTAAAAGGTCTGCATGTTTTTTTATTATTATATTATGAAATAGCTCCGTATCCTACTCTTTGTATGAGAAAGAACAAAAACAAATGTGTATAAGATTCTGGTTAATGAGGCTCAGTTTTGATTGGCTGAATAGGAGAATTTTGTGAATCCATGTAGAACATTCATTCTCCATTCCACTGGCTCTTATGGCTGGGCTAGGCCGCGGCATTAGAGTACTGTGATAATGGCCAAAAACTCAGAATAACACAAAATCAGTCTCTTTACTTCATCAGTGTGAAAGACGACTCAAACTCCTCCACTATCTGATAATAGATTGGGTGCCTTTCACACTTTGGCGTAATGATTATTCACACTGGGGAAGAGCCTATTAAATAGAAAATAAATTATATCAGATAAATCAGAGGCATTTCCAGAGTTCTCCAGAGTGTAATTATAGTGAGCATGAGCGTCCATACTATCTAGTCTGGTCTAATTAACAAGAGGATTGCCAAAATACCAGTGATATTATGATTGTTTATGCAATACTTCCCACAAAGTAACAAAAAAGCAAAATAAAATTCATCACAGTGCTTCAAAAATAGGTAGGCCGGCGTCTAAACAGACTACATGGATCAGTTCTAAGATTCCTCACTCTTACATTGGAGCAGGAATACCTGTTCCTTATAACGTGACGGCTCATTTTACCAGATCCGTGAGCAAATCACGGGCAGCACGGCCCAAAGCTTCAGCTGAGCAGCTATGCCAGGGTGGCCGCAGACTCCTCGGGACATGCTTTTACTAATTTGCATAGCTTAAATGTTTTTGCGATCAAGGACACCGGTTTTGGTTGAAATGTTCTGCACACCACAACTCTGCAAGTGGACCCTCACGGAGGGGGTAGTACCATAGAACCAGTGCTTCCCAATTGGATGGATGAGAAAACTTTTTAACATAAGTATTAAAATCCAGTTATTTTTTAACGTTTATCTCTTGGTTTTGTTTTCTTCTGGATCTGTTCAGTAATGCTTTGTCAGAAAAACAATTGATGAGTTTATAGAAGAGGGGGGAGCAAAGACTTAAGATTTTCGTAAAAGGGTCAAAGTCCCGGAGGATCCGCTGTACCCCATTGTACCAGTGTCCCCCAATAGGTTCAAAGAAAAGGATTTCACTTATGTATAAACAAATTAATATACCCAGTTCTAAAGAGATTCTTCAGGCTGGTTCTCCCCACTTCCTGATTAATACCAAAACTTGTCCCTGGATGGTGGGGAAACAGCGTGAACTTATTTTTCTCAACAGATGTAAGTGTAGCCGTCACCTACACACAGTGGAGGCAGACATTTTTGGGATATTCAAGAGAACATAAGCTATCAATTCACTAGGAACTAGTGATGCAGGAAGCATGACTGGACTTCACTTTGCATGGTATTGCCAAATATGCAAATATAACACCTTCTTAATGCAAGAGCATGAAGTGTTAAGATCTCTGCCAATGGGAGCCATAGTTTTAAAATGTTGAAAAAAATCACCTATAACATAAGCCTGCCCTGTCCAATGTCCGACTTCTCTGCCTCAATGTACTCGCGATAACATCACTGCACTGCAATCTACCCCTTACCTTACTGAGGAGCAGCACCCTCTTCTGCAGACGTCTCACCAGTGCGTCCTGCTGCTCTCTCTTCTTCTTCTCTTCAAGGAAACTCTTCTGCGTTTTCAGAAGCTCATCTTGCAATTTCTGTCGGGCACTTTCCAACATACGGACACTGGAAGAAAGCAAAATGTTACACTCATTCCTTACATAGTAGAACCACACAAAAAAAAAAAAAGATACAAAAATAATCTACATAACGAACAGCGATGCAATAAAAGCTGTAACAACAAAATTGTATTTACAAATTAATAATACTGTGAACACACCACAAGTCAGAGTGTTTTTCGAATGCTGCTCTATTAAAACCACTCAACAGGTTTTCAAACAAATTTAGCCTTTTGTTTATAGGCAAAAGTTTACTGTGCGTTTAATGCTGCACTTAGGTTTGCTGGCGATTTTTATTACCCAATCAGGAAAAAATTGAGTCAATCACAGTTTCATACATACAAACATTGGATGATTAATGCTTTAAAGGATATAAGTTCAGATATAAAAAGACAAGGATTTAAATAATGACATAATTACATACTGATTAAGCCCACATCATTTTCAATGATTGCAGAGAGAAAGAACAATCATTTACCA